>NC_142569.1:5976315-6279605 GCF_041283825.1 Pyrus communis
CACATCTCCATCTTTTCCCCGCCTCCCTTTCATCCTGAAGTTCCAGTTGCACTGCCTTCCACCCACCCCTGCCTTTCCTTGCCCTGTCTCTATCTTCCACCCCCTTATGCCTCCATAGTCACAACCCCATAGCTAGGCCATTCATGGTCCAGGGCAGAGTGGACTAGTTGCCGTCTCAATCTCGGTCCACTACGTTGGTTAAGAGTGCAATGGTCGGATTCAGGTAAGAGTCCAGCGATTCGGTGAAACAAATGGAGATTAGGCAAGATATGTGATGTGGCCCTACGCAGCGAAGGGTGTGGTGTTGACAGAGATGGAGAATAAGCTGCGCTGGATGAGTATCAAATGAAGGGCAATGTTGGGAAAATTAGAAACAAGTGAGGACATAATCGGTAGAAGAAATCCATCCAAATTCCTCAGGTATCCAGGAATTGAAATACCTTCCTCATGTAGGGAGTCCAATTCCACCAAAATAAGGAGTTGGATTCCTTAATGCATGTGGACCTCACATGTATTTTGATTCCCCAAGATTATGTAAACAAAGGTGTATCTCGTAATTGGAATCTAATTCCGCAAATTGATTTTTAACTATGGATATGTAAACATGCCCTAATTACCATCTAGAAAGAAGTGATTCTCTTCTTTCTCTTTCTTGAGGGGTAAAGAGAAATAGGGTCTTATCTTATGGAGGGTGGGGGAAGGATTGGAGAAATTTTTAGTTGTGACGGGAACACGGATGGTACACCACGTGTTTTTATGCAAGTGGTGGAAAATTTTAATTTTTAAGTTATTAACATTTTAACACATATGACCAACCATTTATATTGAGACACGTGGTGTACCACCTCGTGTGACGGTCACACTGAAAAATCTCTCAAAAGATTGGACCTACCTATCCCGATAGAACCTCATGAAGGAACGGGAGCTGTTGGAAGTGTACCCCACATCTGACACATCACAAAATTGTCCGGAATTCTAGACACACAGTTGTTATAATTTTAATATAGTAAAGTTGCTCCAAACCTCATAACTTGAAACTTTGGAGACTTGTTCTATTGTTTTTGAGTGAGGAACTCCAAATCTCAACATGTGTGTACTCACAAAAGTTTTGAAGTCTAATTGGGACTACTTCTGAAAGCGTTAAAAGTGTTTATAACATTGTTAGACAAATAAAAATTAAAAATGGTTATGGATCAAAAAATGCTTTCTAGAGAAGCATTTTCAAGTGCTTTCTAGAAAACACTCGAGGTTTCTAATAAAATGCTATGTCCTTCAAATAAAATCGCTTTTACTGTATATAAACAATCACAAACGGAACCTTAGTTCATTGTAGTTTTGGGCCCATTCTTCTAATCAAAACAAGTATATGGAGGCTGGTACTACCAGGCATTACGGACATTAAAGAAAAGTTGTTCATCTCTGAGTTTCTTTACTATTGATTTCCAAGGGTTAGAAATTAGAAACAAGTCAAAACATGAAAATGTTAATGGATGCACTTGAAGTTTACAACAATAAATGAAAAAATTTACATGTTGTAGGTACGAAAGAATGAGTGTCGCTTAACTCCAACGATATGTTCTGTCACTAAAACTCCATACGAGCACAAAGAGGCTCACTATAACCTTGGTAATAGACAACGATTTTGACATAATTGACTATATAACATGTCAACCTATTCTATAAAGCAACAACATGACCTTGACAAACGACGACTCATAAATCAATCATTAAACGTAGCCTAATTGTCAAGCTCGACCTCCCTTCCTCTTAATCTACATGATTATATGGTGACTGGACACACAAGAAATTATACTTACGAATGCTGGATAATAGCTCGTACACTTTGCTTGTTATCTTCGTGGAGGTTTGTGTTGAGGTAGTGGGGGTCTAGTAGATTGCCGTGAAGGCTGAGAGCCTCCTGCGACACCCAACTGGTTGGGCACATGTAAGGGAGGGGTTCCGTTAATTGGTGAGTCCGGAGGATCAGGTGTGTCTGGAGAAAGCAAACAAGTGGAGGTCTGAGACTGCAAATACAATCTAATACTAAACAGATGATACTGAGGAATTCTGATTGCAACAAACACATACCAAATAATGATTTAACAGATGGTCGTTTTGGCTTGGTATTCTTTTTCTTCAACTCAGCTGCATCAGAGTGAGAGCATTTGATGGTCAGTGAAGCTCTAACATTACACCAACCGAATGCCTCATCCAGTCATCCCCACCCCCATCACAAATAAAAGTTCTACCAATTTCTATATATTACCGATTGACGCCTATTTATACACATTAATTCCTATCAAACTTACCAATGCCAGGCATATGATGCTCATCAACAATTTCAAAATTCTTGTAGGTATAGCCGACGAAATTCGTATCCGTGGAGGAAAGCATCTGGAATGAGTGAAATAAGATTAAACAGTCAACATATATAAATAACAGGAATACAGAAAGACAAACACTAGCACAGAAACAGCAAAGAAAGACCAATCCACGAAGAAACTAATTTATGAGGGGCTGAAAACAAAAGAAACCCGAGACTAATCATAACACTTCCAAAAGAATTAGGTACTTCCCTTTAAAATTACATATGATAAAATTTGATTTTCCATATTTTTGTGATATTCATAATAACTAATATATTTGATAAGATTTTGCGAAACAACTATCACATTAGTGTAAAAGTAATTGATTGATTGAAGATTAGAGGAACGCCTAGTGTAGGAGAACTACTTTCACATTAACTTCCTACACAACCAAACTTAGTGCAAGCTCTATTCTTCCCTTCTAGTTCAAGATGACTATCAAATCCTGTTTTCCAGTACTTCTGCCGAAGCTAATTTGCAGGAACACCATATAGATGCAAACTCAAGTAAACTTTGATACTTGCCTTTCTCCATGGACCAGATTTTGTTGAAGTCTCTACCGGAGCCCCCAACTGCAACCATGAAAACAAAAAGGAATTCAAAATAATGGTAAGCAGATAAGGTCCGTTAGGAAAAGATAGGAAACATCCAACACTTGGATAGGTATCATCATTTTGCTCACCTCATCGAACTTCTCAAAGTTTTGAGTATCTAACTCATTGTTGACCTCTGGTATGAAAGCCGCTTCCATCTGATATAATCTATCCCATTGTAACCCATCAAACCATGGGTGTGCCTAACATAAGGAAACACATTTAAACTCTTTTTTTCTTTAACCAAACAAAAGATCTGTCAGCCATTAATAATAGTGAGAGAGAGAGAGAGAGTCTGTCAAGCATACTAACTTTTATTTCATGAGCTCCTTGCGTCCCAAGCCTCTGCTCAACATTGCAGAGGAGCTTGCAAATGAGATCCTTAGCTTCAGAAGAGAGCTTTGCTTCCCCTGGGAATTTCAGATGAGTTCTCCAGTTAACAATCTGCATGGCATAACTAACCATTGGTTTGATAACATTCATAAGGATATGCAAATAAGATGTCAGCAGGAGATTTCTCGATAATACCGCTTAAAAAATAACCATAGTTCCAGAAAATAAGAATACAGCAGGACTCCGTTTCTCAAATCTGCATTGCTAAACCTATTCAGAAATCTGAATGTTGCATATTACAAAATATTCAAACAAAAAATCAAAATTCAGTTTACCTTTCTGCATGTTGACATTGGTTCATCAGAATAGAAAGGTGGAAATCCTACAAGCATCTCATACATGATTGCACCAAGAGACCACCTGATAGAGAAATTTTGTTACAATATGTCCCATGGTGAAAAATGTGCGAAATCAATGAACTAACCAGTCACATTCCATTCCATATCCTTTCTTCAGCAATACTTCTGGAGCAATGTAATCTGGAGTTCCAACTGTTGAATAAGCCTAGATGGCATATGAAAGGACCATTTTATTTAAATATCTGAAGATTCGTTACAGAACACTTGAAGAGACAAGCGAATCATAATTACTGGACAAACGGAATTAACAAGAAGTTCCTTTCTCAAGTACAAACTGTAAGCAACAAAGCATAGCACCAAAAAATGATACTTTTCCTTAAAGATAGTATTATTGCCGTTGTGCATCCGATTTTATGTAATATCCGTGAGTGTATATGCCAATCGATAACCACAAGGCTGCTGTTTAAATAATTCCTAGATAGTATATCTCTTTTTCCTTGCTTCCTCTTTCAACAAGATTCTGATTGGAAGTATAATCTAGCACAGGAATGTAGAAGTACTCTAACTGGAGGTCCTGTCCCAAACACTAGCAGTAGCAACAATAGTCCAAAAGATGAGTAAACCAAGAAATGAAACAGAACATACCAGCATTCGCCTGTTCTTTTGCCAGTGCAATAACTGTTCCTGTTGGGTCCGTTTTGGTGTTGTGGGAACGTTAGAATGTTTATGACTCGCTGAAGGGGATTTTGAATTCCCTCCAACTGCGTTGCCATTCTCAGTAAGATCTGGAAAGCTATTAGATCCCAAAGGTTTACACAACCCAAAATCTGAAAGCTTCATGTGGCCGTAACGGTCAAGCAGTAAATTATCAGGCTTAATATCCCTACAAAAGATATTTAAATTCAGGCTTACATGATATATGAAGGGAACATCTGAGAAGCAAATAAATAAACATAGTTATGCAACAAATAAAGCTAACGGATAGAAACCTCAAGGATAACTCTGATAAAACATGGAGAAGGTTGCATGGCCAATGGCTTAAGCTTCGGTCAGTTACACAATAATTAAGGTTCTGATAGAATGGTTGTAAGTAAACATTAACATCTACGTTACTGGCAAAACTATATTCAAGCCTATATATTTCTAGTTTCCAAGGCAAACCATTTTGAAAGCAGGATATTATGTTTAGGTATTAGCAAGCTAGTGACTAATGCTACCGTAAACCACCTACAAGATTCTGCCTCTGCCGATAGCATTGTGGGGCTAACATAATTGTATTCCAAGTCTAATCAACAGGCGATCGAAATTCCAACTCAGTAAGTGCACAGATCAATGAATCAATACCTGTGGATGTAGTTGTGCTTGTGAATAGACTCAATGGCAAGGACCGTCTCTCCAACGTAAAACCTGGCTTCATCTTCAGTCAAGATATCTTTGCGCATTAGTAATGTCATCATATCACCCCCGGGAAGATATTCCATTATAAGATACAAAAATTCCTCATCTTGAAAGGAGCAATAGAGCTTAACGATGTAAGCACTATCAACCTCAGCAAGAAGATTTCTTTCAGCTTTAACATGTTCCACCTTCCAAAAATGAAATCAAGCATGAGTGACGACGAACTTATCAATAGTAGAGTAAAGAAAAAGCAAGCACATTTCTTCCAAGTTCCTTTCTTTTCGGGTGGGCAAGTTCTTTCACACAATTCAGTTTAAATTCATAGTTTTTTCAGCAAGATTTAATTCAACTTTATGATAAATACAGTTATGAATCATGATCATTGGTAAAGCGGTACCTGGCCTCTCCGGAGCATCTCCGATTTCTTGAGCTTTTTCATGGCGTAGACCTGACCAGTAGATTTCTCTCTGCAGATTCTGACCTGCATTTTTGCAACATACGATATAAAGCCAATGCAATCGACATAAACAAAAAGCCAATTGACAACAAAGTATATTGATAACCTCTCCGAATGCACCCCTTCCGATGATGGTCAACAGCTGAAAGTCATCAACCCCCATTTTATGCCTCTGAAGATGCATGTACTCCGTCTCCTTCTGCTCCAAATACTTCAACACATTCATCTGATCCTCCTGCGAAACATCCGCGTCGGCGAGCCGCCTTTCGAGCATCCACCGCCTGCAATTCCACACAAAAACACCACATTCAACCCCAAATCCACACAGTCAATCAACCAGCTTCAATTCCAAAAATGCTGCAGAATTTGACCGAGTCAAAGCCAGTCAACTCAACTCACCTCTCCTTCCTTTCCTGCAAGGACTTCATTTGCGCCTTGTAGTGGTTCTCAATGTACTGTTTGGCCGCCTCCACCTTCTGTTTGGTCACGCTCGACGGCGCCTCATCGGAAGCAGAATTCTGCTGCTCAGCCTTCGAACCCTCCGCCGCCGCCTTCTTCTTCGCCCTCGGCTGAAACTTCTGAAGCCAACTCCTCGCAGAATCCATGTCTGAAAATTTACAGTCCTCCTCCTCCCTGTAATCCAATCCAACTCAATTTCCCCCAAAAAAAAAAAAAAAATTTGGAAACGTAATAATTCGTTATTAATGACGAATTAAAATACTAACCGAATGCAGAGAAGATTGCATCGACTTTCTCTTCTGCTTCCTTTTCTTACTTTAAAACTCAGAAGACTCGGGCGGAAAAACAAGATTAAGTCATTAATTTCGTTTTAAATCGAAATTAATTAATTAATTTAAGACAGGATGATCGAAATTACAGAAGAGTCCTTTCGTTGGAACACTAGAGAAAATAATGGATGCGTGAAAAGAAGGGTAATATGGGGAAGTACGAGTTTTGCGATGTTAATTAGGAGTCGTGAAAATCACAACGACGTCGACAGGGGGATTGCCGTCGCGGTAAGGTGGCCCTGGCAGCCGGTAACTGGAGGGGAAAGTGACCGGCAGTTGGTGTTTGGAACCGACACGTGTCGGCGAACGTAATGGCACGAAGGTTATGGGCATAAAGACGCGCGAACTTGTGATTGACGCGTTTTTTGGGGGTCCCAGAACCCGGGTTTATATTGGCGGTTGAAAACGCGTGGGAAATTAAACCCTGGTTAAGATTATTTTCTTTATTACAACTTATTATTACGGTTTAGTGATATTTCTTTTTACAGTAAAAAATTTTATGTTGGATTATCATCAAAGCAGATTTGAACTACATTATCTAGTGATATTTCTCTTTACAGTGAGAAGTCTTAAGTTCAATTATCGTTGAAGCAAATTTGAAGTACATTAATGCTAGTCTATTGTAAAACTAAACTCATCCCTTAATGTAAATAATAAAATTCGTTAAATAAAAATAAAAAATAAAAAAAATCATTTTCTTTCTTTTCAATGAGGTAGGTGAAATCTTGTTGAGTAAAATTACATCGGAATGAAAGTTGTTGAGAAAATGAATGCGCAAATTATAGGACCAATTAGTTAAAAACAGTTTGCATCAGCCGGGAATCGAACCCGGGTCTGTACCGTGGCAGGGTACTATTCTACCACTAGACCACTGATGCATTGTTAAAATGTTCGTCTCTTCAAGTTATATTTATATAGAACTTGGTCTCTCCATGATATATAGCTCGATTGCAGAGGAGTCTGTCCCCTCGGGGGCATCTCCGCCATCCCTTCGTCCAGCCGGGGACATCCCATACCTTTTTTCTAGTCGTTATCTCTTCTGCTCCAAAATATACGGCTTCACATTCTCTAGGGTTTTGTTTTTGTTCTTTCTTCAATAAGTTATTCACTTTAAGCAACCAGGTAACTACTTAATTGGTCCTTAGTAAACAATTATTTTCTGCACAATGCTCCAATACAAGTTGACGACAATCATGCACTACTTGTGTCGGCCTTCTCAAAGGCACTCCATTTTTAAAGGATTTGCGGCATGTCAAGTCCTGATAAGATTCTTTTTTTTTTGCATCAATTTCCAAAATGGTAAGCCTTTAAAATTCACTTCCCTTGTACTATAAACTGCAATTTGCCACAACTACTTAGGTCAGGCAGGAAGGTTAGCTGCATTCTTTTCAATGTTAATTCTTGGATTAGACATTGCAACACAAGCACAATATATACGTCCTGTGGGTCAATAACGTGATTAGTCCTCGAGACCCTATGGCCCTACGGTAATTAGGAACCTAAAGACTTTCTAATTAAACCCACCACCTTTTGTTGCTTAAAGTTGGGACTACATGACCCATATCTCCTTATCTTACCAGAATCATTTGATTAGGTCCTAACCAGAATCATTTGCCTATATTATAATCAACAAAGTACTTCTATGATTGCGTACAAAGAGGGTGCAAGTTTCAGTTGTCACATTGATCCGACGAGCTAAGGAGAACTTACACACCTAATACTGTAAGATTATGCCCGTTGAGATTGCTTCTAGGATGGTTAAAAACACTTTATGACAATGTACACTTTGCACAAAAAGTTAAAGTGCTTATGAAGAAGTACTCGATAGATGTTTCTTTACAAATCTTTTGAATTTTTAATGAAAATTTCTAGGTGTTTTTAGGAAAATCACTTATTGGCTCAAAGTGGAGGGATTTTATTAATGTGATATTAATCACTTGATCACGATCGACAACAATTTATGTTACTTTTTTCCTATGGATTTAAGAAAGATAATTGTTCTTACAAATTATTTTATTTGCATACAGCGAGAGCGATAAACATGACGAGAAAAACTAAAACATGTTCAAGACTTGATCATGTTTGCCAGTCATAAACCTTTTCCCAGAAATTCCCCTTGATGTGGAATAAGGACAGTCCTTGATCTTCCGCTTTCCATATGCAATGAGCCCCCCCACACCTGCCAATAAACTTATCACTCGGAAAGAATACATTGATCTTATGAGCATGGTAATTCGAGTATGAGAAATCGCAATCCCAAATTGACTCGAAGTCGAGGTGAAATTTCCATTCCCACTCCTGGTTGGGTGGAAGATAACGAACACCAAGATCATCGTCTTGTGACCAGCAATGGTATGTGAGTTGTTGGTTGTTGCCAAGATTGTTAACAATACGCACAAAGCGCTTTCGACCAGGCCATAAACCTGCGGTGGCACTCGGGCCAAATGCCAAAGCAACGAAGAGCGATAAATAGAACAACTGCATAACTGTATTTCCCTTCATCTTTCTTTCGACCTGAGTGTGTTATTTGATCCTGTATATGCATTGTAGCCTTCTGCTTTTATAGCAGGAAGAATGCTTCATTTCTTCTTCAAATTATTAATTGTGAGGGATATAAACCATATGATAGGATTAATTAGGGTATAACGTTCGTAATCTTACCTGTTATAATGTCTGCACACATGTAGGGAGATCAAAATACATACAAGGAAAACAATTGTTCTATATACAAGGAAAAAACTGCCGTGTTAATTTGAATCTATCGTCTGAGTCAAAAGGATAGAACATGTTCTTAATTGTAATATGCATATTCATATAGAAGTAGTTACGTGGTATAGATTTATAATCTTCCTTTTTTTTTTTGTTTGGGTTTAACACAACATTCCATAAGGTATTCCAAGGATCAAACCATTATCTTTTTATATTTCCTCAAATATTCTCATTAAGGTTGTAATATGCATGAATGTTCATATAGAAGTAGATACGTAGTATAGATTTATAATCTTCCTTTTTATGTTTTGACACAACATTTCATAATTAATGTATTCCAACAATCAAACCGCTTATCTTTTTTATATTTCCTCAAATATTCTCATTAAGGCTAATATTTTGTAATGTTCTAGTATAGATTTATAATCTTCCTTTTTTGTTTTGACACAACATTTCATAATGTATTCCAACAATCAAACCGTTTATCTTTTTTATATTTCCTCAAATATTCTCATTAAGGCTAATATTTTGTAATGTTCTAGTATAGATTTATAATTCTCCTTTTTTGTTTTCACACAACATTTCATAATGTATTCCAACGATCAAACCCTTTATCTTTTTTATATTTTCTCAAATATTTTGTACCAAAATTCACTCAAATTTGAAACCATCCTTAAATTAAATTGTAGTAATTTAGAACATCATTCAGATATTATCCACACAAAATTTAGACAAATCCAAAATCATTAAGACATTTATTTGTAGTAAAAAATAGACGAGTACAATCTAGTGGTATTCTTTTTCATAAGTGAGAGGTTTTAGGTTTAATTATCGCCAAAGGTGAATTTGAACCACATTATTGCTAACCCATTTTGAGGCATGCCCCACTCCCCCATCCCTTATATATAATATCGTTTGTTCAAAAAAAAAAAAAAAAAACAAATACGATTCTACAAAGAAATCCTAAATCCTAATCCAACTGTTATATAGTTTCAGATTTGGATAATTTTTTGTAAATACGATCATTGAAAGGGAAACCTAAAAAATAGAATGTTCCGGGTGTTGAAATACATAAAAACTTTTTAGTTCGCTGATATAGCATGAGTAAGGTTTACAATGGGTTTGTCATAATAATGTAGTTCAACTTCGCATTTGGTGAGAATCGAACCTAAGACCTCTCACTTCTAAACAAAGAAGAATACTATTAGACTATAGTATTAAGTAACTATTTGATGACATATTTGTTGCATGATTAAAATAGAATACCCGCCTGCGACCTCATCTCCCTCCTCCAAAAGAATCCAGCGTCTCCACTTATTTCTCCCAAAAATATTATTCTTGTCACACTTTTCATACTATATTTGTATTATCGTTCAAATAGAGATATGACCAACATATGTTGACTATCTCTACATATGATACAAATGTAGTATGAAAATGTGGTAAGTGTAGCATTATTCTTTAATTTCCGTGCCGGTCATCTCTTTCTCTCTTTGCATCGGAAAGTTATTGGGTCATGAACAAGGCAAAGAAAAGTTGTTTATGCCAAGAGTAATAGTAGAGAGACTATATTTGTAGACAAACTTTGTAAACTAAATGACATAGAAGTTAATATTTGAATTATTACTTAGGCGTTGATAAACGTACTCATTTTCTAATGATGACACATCATTGAATTTACAATTTTGTCTCCAAATTTAATTTCTATAGCATTACATGGATGCTCATCTCCCCCACCCCAATCTCCATCCTTCACTTTGACTTCTTGTTTCCATGGCAGTCATGGCTGTCATCGACCAACAATTCAATAGCTTTGTCAAAACACAAAAATGAAAAATCCCAACTCCAATCCAAAAGAAAAATCTGGAACTTGGGGCTGTTCTGCGACTGATGAGTCTGCAGGGTGAATTCCCAGGTTCAAATTCGACTGATCTGGGCTCCAATTTGCAGGTTCTTTTGAGGAGGAGAAGGCTAAATGATTTGACAAAATTACCTTGTTCCTTTTTTAAGAAATTTTACAGAATCACGGCAAACCGAAGCAAAAAAATGAATTTCTACGTGCAAATACTTTGCTCACCACCCTAAACTAGAGTGTATGGTAATCATTTGTAATGTCACATTTCACTTAACTTTGGTTAATTTTTTTTCAAAATTGAAAAAGTAACATCTAATGTGAAAATTAACTAGAACTGGTAAAGAACATGACAAATGATAAAGTATATGGTGTATACACCATAGTTTGGTGGTGAGTAAAAATGCTGAGATTAAGTTCAAATTTCAAGATGTATAGCAAAAAATACGACACTCATCAACGAAATGAAACTAACACAAGATAAAAATGAAACTTATTATTGGTATTATTGATCACTGCGAAAACAGAAATATATAATGGCCATTCCTAATGACCTCGTTTTATATATGAAATCACGCAGCAAGATCTTTGTTCCATGGACGACACCGGCCCCGGGAGCCATACAAACAAGGGCCATCTTGACGTACTTCCCAAAAGCAATTTCGACAAGTATCCCTGTCTTGCCTGTATATATCAAACCACCTAAATTGATTCGACCATGTGAAGCCGCAAAAGAATAGTGTTTTCATCCAAATAGTCTTTACTCCGAACTCAAAATCGTAGATTTCGTTCGGACGAATCACATGCTCACCGAGATCATCGTTACCGGATTTACAATGAACCTTCAAGTCCACGGCTGACTCCAGGGTGTTCTTGATAGTAACCTTTATGTGCCTGGTGCCAAAGATGTTATCAACGCTGTATGCAGCACTGGTGGTTTTTAAAGTAATAACTAGCACCAACACAAAGAGAATCACATTTCTTGGGAAGGGACTCATTTTTTTCTTTTGTTCTTGAAGCAGTAGAGCAAAGTTTAGGTCGTGGAGGGAGAACGTCTCTCTATCTCTCGAATTTATAGTGCTTGTCCAAAGTCTCTCCTAGCAATTGAAGCCAAATGCCGGTTTCATTCATGCATGTTAATTTTCTTGGCAATGAAAACCAGATAACTTTTCCAGCATATAACATTAAACGATTATACCATTTTCGTATGGATGCTGATGTGTATGAAATTGTTAATCTTGCAAGGAAATATTGATGCAAATTTTAATCTATATATAAATTGTTAATCTTTCAAGGAAATATTGATGCAAATTTTAATTTATATCTATATATATATTGATTTATTCATAATTCCAAAAATGTTTAATTTATATATAAAATCAAATGATACAGCATCATCTTCTTAATTGTCACATGCATGTATGCGCATAAATACGTTATAAAGTCAAATCTATAATCATAAATACTCAATTTTTTTAGAAAATTTTCATTATGATCGGAATATGAATGGTAGGTACACCACGTATTTTTATGTAAGTGGTGAAAATAATTTTTTTTTTTTTTATGTTATTAACTTTTTAGCACACATATCCCACTATTTGTATAGTGACACGTAGTGTATCACCCCTTGTCCCAGTCACACTGAATAATCTCTCAAGAACATGACGTTCTATCCTTTTGGATGAAATTATGGAATCGGATTTATACGGCAATTTTTCCTTGTATGTATAACGCTCGTTATCCTTAATTTGGCTCACCCTGTATGTATATATGCACTATGCAGACAAAGGTAAGATAAGGAATGTTATATATGGATAGATTACATTTGTATCAAAATTTCCTTGAAAGATTAACAATTCCATCCACATTTGCATCCCTACGAAAATGGTAACATCGTTTAATGAATTTGGATGAGCACTAAATTCGAGAGATAGAGACGTTCTCCCTCCACGACCTAAATTTTGCTCTACTGCTTCAAGAACAAAAGAACAAAATGAGTCCTTTCCCAAGAAATGTGATTCTCCTTGTGTTGGTGCTACTTATCACTTCAAAAACCACCAATGCTTGGAGAAATTTTTAGTTGTGACGGGAACATAGATGGTACACCATGTGTTTTTATGTAAGTGGTGGAAAATTTTAATTTTTAAGTTATTAATCTTTTAACACACATAACCAATCATTTCTATAGGAACACGTGATGTACCACCTCGTGTGACGATCACACTAAAAAATCTCTCCAATGCTAGGACCATCCTTCGCAGGCACATAACCGTTACTATCAAGAACAACCTAGAGACAAAGGTGGATTTGAAGGTTCACTGTAAATCCGCTGATGATGATCTCGGCGAGCACATTATTCGTCCGAGCGAAAACTATGAGTTTAAGTTTCAACAACATATTTTTATCGTGAAACATTTTTTTTTTTGCGGCTTCACATTTTCGAATCAATTTCATTGATTTTATATATACAAGCAAAACAGAGATGAGTGTCGGCATTGCTATTGGTATGTAGGTGAGGATGGCCCTTGTTTGGATGGCACGGCTTGTTCTCCGTGGAACCCAAAACTTGGTGCATAAGGAATATAAAAAGAGGTCTATAAGGAATGACCATTATGTATTTCCATTTCCACATTGAATAATATGAAGATTATATTTCATTGAATTCCTTTGCCTTGACATAGTGTAACAGTGTTTGAATCACGCACAATACTTTTCGAAATTCGAATTTAATCTCTCTCTCCTTCTGAAACAAAAATATAACCTTTACACCTTGAAACTCAATTTTTACTCCATTTTATCGCTATTTTGTTAATTTCATAAAATAAATAAATAAAAACACGAAATGTGGTGTCATAGCAGAAATATTGATTATGCAGCGAAGAAAAATGAGAAGGGTAATTTTGTCAAATTATTTATCCTTCTTCCTCCTCAAAAGAACCCGCAAATTGAAGCCCCAAATCCTTCGAATTTGAACCTGGGAATTCACCCTGCAGACTCATCAGTAGCAGAAAAGTCCCAAGTTCCAGATTTTTCTTTTGGATTGGAGCCGGGATTTTTCATTTTTGTGTCTTGGCAAAGCTATGGAATTGGTAGTCGATGAAAGCCATCACTGCCATCGAAATAAGTAGTCAATGCCATCACTACCAAGTTTTTAATAGACCAATGGTGTACTTTTTTTGGATAAACAGTATTTAAATTAAGCGATAGAGAGTGGGTTAAGCCTTACACTGAATTAATCATAATAATGTGATTCAAATTAGTCTTTTGGCGATAATCGAATCTAATGTTAGAATATGATTATAATAACATGATTTTCACAATATGTGTAATCATGAGTGAAGGTACACTATAACATTAGTGTACCAATATACATATGATTGTAGTGAAATAAGTTAATTAATGAATAAAGAAGGGGAATTTTAACGAAAAATTCATGGTACTGTTCACTTTAACGAAAAACCATATTTTTACACTAAAAAATCAATCATGGTACTATTCACTTTCATTAGTTTTCTTATAAAGAAAATAATATTCACCTTCATTACTATTCACTTTCACTGAAAAAATCAATCATCGTTAAAACTCAAAATTTACAAGCTATTTTCATTAGTTTTCTTATAAAGACAATAATATAATATAATTAATTCTAAAGGATGTGAATATTTGTATTCAACGAGAAAAGTTGTAGCTTCCTCTGAAGAATACAACTCCTCTTGAAAGAGTATTCCATCTCTATATATTCACCAAATTCCTTTATGTCAGTACAATTCAATTCCATCCACCATGTTTGATCCATATCATTCACACCATATTGTGATCAATAGTCTAAGCAACATTGATCATCGGTCCTGTGAACTA
The DNA here is from genome assembly GCF_041283825.1 of Pyrus communis. Lineage (NCBI taxonomy): Eukaryota > Viridiplantae > Streptophyta > Magnoliopsida > Rosales > Rosaceae > Pyrus > Pyrus communis. The sequence continues at coordinate 5,991,029 of NC_142569.1, forward strand.
CCCAATTTCTATTATCTAAGATCTCTCAATTACAAGTAAAAAAGAATAACTAGCACCACGTGTTTTTATAAAATGAAATTTTTTTTAGAAAATTTTCATTGTGACCGGAATACGAATGGTACACCACGTATTTTTATGTAAGTAGTGAAAATAAATTTTTTTTGTGTTATTAACTTTTTAGCACACATATCCCACTATTTGTATAATGACACGTGATGTACTGTCACATCCCGGCCCGGGACGGATCACTTCCCGGGCTCGCTCCACCACCGTAGCACGATATTGTCCGCTTTGGGCTTACCATTCCCTCACGGTTTTGTTTTTGGGAGCTCATGAGCAACTTCCCAGTGGGTCACCCATCATGGAATTGCTCTAGCCCCCTTCTCGCTTAACTTCGGAGTTCCTACGGAATCCGTAGCCAGTGAGCTCCCAAAAGGCCTCGTGCTAGGTAGGGATGAGAATATACATTTAAGGATCACCCCCTGGGCGATGTGGGATGTCACATGTACCACCTCTTTATCCCAGCCGGTCACACTGAATAATCTCTTAAGAACATGACGTTCTATCCTTTTGGGTGGAATTATGGAAACGGATTTATACGGCAATTTTTCCTTGTATGTATAACGCTCGTTATCCTTATTTTGGCTCACCCTATATGTATGTATGCACTATGCAGACATAGGTAAGATAAGGAATGTTATATATGGATATATTACATTTGTATCAAAATTTCCTTGAAAGATTAACAATTTCATCCACATTTGCATCCATACGAAAATGGTAACATCGTTTAATGAATTTGGATGAGCACTATAAATTCGAGAGATAGAGAGACGTTCTCCCTCCACGACCTAAATTTTGCTCTACTGCTTCAAGAACAAAAGAACAAAATGAGTCCCTTCCCAAGAAATGTGATTCTCCTTGTGTTGGTGCTGCTTATCACTTCAAAAACCACCAATGCTTGGACCCTCCTTCGCAGGCACGTAACCGTTACTATCAAGAACAACCTAGAGACAAAGGTGGACTTGAAGGTTCACTGTAAATCTGCTGATGATGATCTCGGCGAACACATTATTCATCCGAACGAAAACTATGAGTTTAAGTTCACAACAACGTATTTTTATCGTGAAACACTATTTTTTTGCGGCTTCACATTTTCGAATCAATTTCATTGGTTTGATATATACAAGCAAAACAGAGATGACTGTCGGCATTGCTATTGGTATGTAGGTGAGGATGGCCCTTGTTTGGATGGCACGGCTTGTTCTCCGTGGAACCCAAAACTTGGTGCATAAGGAATATAAAAAGAGGTCTATAAGGAATGACCATTATGTATTTCCATTTTCACATTGAATAATATGAAGATTATATTTCATTGAATTCCTTTGCCTTGACATAGTGTAACAATGTTTGAATCACGCACAATACTTTTTGGAATTTGAATTTAATCTCTCTCCCTCTGAAACAAAAATATAACTTTACACCTTGAAACTCAATTTTTACTCCATTTCACCGCTATTCTGTTAATTTCGTTTAAAAAAAAATAGAAAAGAAATGTGTTGTCATAGCAGAAATATTGATTATGCAGCGAAGAAAAATGAGAAGGGTAATTTTGTCAAATTATTTATCCTTCTTCCTCCTCAAAAGAACCCGCAAATTGAAGCCCCAAATCCTTCGAATTTGAACCTGGGAATTCATCCTGCAGACTCATCAGTCGCAGAAAAGTCCCAAGTTCCAGATTTTTCTTTTGGATTGGAGCTGGGATTTTTCATTTTTGTGTCTTGGCAAAGCTATTGAATTGGTGGTCGATGAAAGCCATCACTGCCATCGAAATAAGTAGTCAAGGCCATCACTACCAAGTTTTTAATAGACCATTAGTGTACTTTTTTTGGACAAACAATATTTACACTAAGGGATAGAGAGTGAGTTAAGCCTTACACTGGACTAATTATAATAATGTGATTTAAATTCGTCTTTTGGCAATAATCGAATCTAATGTTAGAATATGATTATGATAACATGGTTTTCACAATATGTGTAATCATGTGTGAAGGTACACTATAACATTTGTGTACCAATATACATATGATTGTAGTGAAATAAGTTAATTAATGAATAAAGAAGGGGAATTTTAACGAAAAACTCCTGGTATTGTTCACTTTAACGAAAAACCACATTTTTACACTAAAAAGTCAATCATTGTACTATTCACTTTATCCTTTATTTTATCCTTATTGTTAAAACTCAAAATTTTCAAATCATTTTCATTAGTTTTCTTATAAAGACAATAATATAATATAGTTAATTCTAAAGGATGTGAATAGTTGTATTCAACGAGAAAAGTTGTAGCTTCCTCTGAAAAATACAACTCCTCTTGAAAGAGTATTCCATCTCTATATATTCACCAAATTCCTTTATGTCAGTACAATTCAATTCCATTCATCATCTCTGATTCATATCCTTCACACCATATTATGATCAACAGTCTAAGCGACATCGATCTTCGGTCCTGTGAACTACCCAATTTCTATCATCTAAGATCTCTCACTTACAAGTAAAGAGGAATACCACTAGACCGTAGTACTAAGTGACGGTAAATATATATTTGACGAGTAAATAGGGTTGTATGTAGATAAGACAAAATTCTTTTCTATTTTGTTCCTTATTATAAAGTGGGTTGTAAGTAAATTTTCATATGTATGTAAATAATATGGAAAATTTTATTTGAATCCATTTAACCTCTCTCTACAACCAACTTAAACTTCAAATATGAAAAGTCTTTATTATCGTATTGCATAATTACCATCAAGTACAAGATGATTTTTTTTTTTTTGAACAAACAATATTATCTACACTAAGGGGAGGGGTGACTTAGCCTCATAATGGGTTAGCAATAATGTGGTTCAAATTCGTCCTTGGAGAGAATATAACCTAAGACCTCTCACTTACAAGTGAAGATGAATACTGTTAGACTGTAGTACTAAAATGAAATTAATAGTAAAATAAAAATTACCAATAAACCTACACTCAATAATTAAACACTAACCATCACATAATCTTTCTTCGACATTCTATCGTGGTAAAAATCCTAAGACACATTCATAGAAAAAAAAAATAAAAAGAAAAGACTTTTTTTTTAATGGATGAATAGTGATTTTGAAGTTTTGGATCATCCAACTTTTATTATCGTCATCATGACTATTACCACCACCCTCCATCAACCCCATCACCACCTGTTGACCCTAAAAACTACCAAGCTTACGTGGCGCTCAGACCAAGTAATTAATAAGCTAACTATATCATTCGGTTGTGAACTACATGCAACAGCTTCAAATGATGGAGGTTGGCTAAGGTAGAGCAGGGAAATAGCTCGGCAAAAGTTGCTTTGAGTTTGTCTTCTTTGCTTACTTGCTCGTCTTCCTCCATGATGACAAAGTCGACTTGCGTTGCTTCTTTGGCAACCATGTCACCATCCAAGAAATTTTGTTGGGACATGGTTGGCTGAAATTCAGTCGGTAGAACGTGGACCATGCTAATTTCTATGTTGTCGAGAACCGAAGGGCCTATTGGGTCATGGTTGTCTTCTTCCAAACTAGCGAGCAAAGTATCATGTTTTTGTGTGTCCTCGATCTGATCGATTTTCTTTTCAAGTAATTGTTCCTGTGGCGCATCCACCGGACCTGTTTCATTCTGATTGTTATTCATGAGCTCGCCTGACGTTGGAGACCGGTCTTGTCCTTGTGACGCCGTACGGACACACTCCTGATAGGCAATTCGGGCATCCCTCGTGTTTAGGTAAGCATCTAGACGTGCCATGCATTCTTTCTCATCAGCTATTAGACCGAAAATGGACGCGACTGAGAAGACTCTAAAATGGTATCGTAAATATTGGAGGTCCTCAAGGGAGAAAGAAAGCTCGGTGGTATCTATATCAGTATATGGATCGACCTCGAAGCCGAGAACTCGGGCTTCATGTATATGCTGGAACATGGCCTTCATCCATGGATCAATGGTTTTTTTAATAATCTGCTTGGCATCAGGGCAAGTTAATGCCAGGTTAAAAACCTCTTGACACGCTTTTGGTACTCCGTGCAGGTCATTAACGAAATATTTCGTGTGAACTCCCGTATGTACTTCAAGACTTCGCCAAGAAATTGGGGGTGTAGATTTCATCGGACTTTTATTAATGGATCTTGTGAAGGCAACGGAGGAAGTTTGCATTCTGCTTCCTTCCTGATGTGTTCGAAACGAGGCTTCATCTTCCTAGGCCAAAGAAGAAGTTCGATGCGTTTCTCAGATTTTTCTATTGTGGTCTCAAAATCGTGATTAATCGTCTTCTTTCCCTGAAGTAATTCAGCCATGATTGCCGAGGGTTGTCGATCATCTTCGTTACCTATTATTTCTTTCGGCTGTCATTTGGTAGTTGAAGTAACTCGAGCCGCTTGTCGACGGGGCCATGCAGTCTATTTTCTGGCGTCTGCGTTTCTGTGATTTAGAGAATGCAGTAACATGCAGGTAAGAGAATTATAACTATACCACCGTTGGTCGCATGACTCAGATGGTTTGAAGGTTTTCTGGCTCACGGAAGAACTCAAACTACTAGAGTTGTGCGCGTAATAGTCCTCGTTATAAAATGGTGTGTCGAAATTGAGGAGCCGTCTGGCCGAAGGTGGCCCGTTGATTTGTGTTTGAGGGCAGATCCTATCGAAAACTCCCTAGCGTTGGCCTGCACTGAGCACCTTTTAGGGTGTCATTGCAGTCGTAGGAGGTGGTCGTTATATTATATCCTGAAGTGGTTTCTCCTTTGGCTCAGTGAAGATGACGTTTGTCTTACACCGACTACCTAAAACCACTGGCCTATCCGCTTTCTCTGTGTTGGAGTATGACATGGGCTCGATGATAGCTAGTCCCGTAAAATCTTTATGTGGCTCATTTGAAAATAATCAATCTTGAGCCGTGGTCGAGAATTCAGCTTTGGGATGTGTTGTATTAGAAGGAACTCGACCTTTCCTTTTCTTTTATCCCCTGGCAAACGAGCATCTACCATGTTTATTATCGCTGTAGGAAATGTGTCGGTGTCGATGCCCATTTTCTTTTTTGGAAACTTGAGTTTACCATTGTCAATCCCGCTTTGGATGACATCTCAAAACACGACGCAGTTGTTTGTCGTGTGCTTGTTCAAGTTATGGTACTTGCAATATGTTTTTCCTTTCAATTCTTCAACCTTAGGGATATTATGCCCAAGCCGAAGTTTAATAATTTTGGCAAGTAGCAGTTGATCGAAGATGGTGTTGACCTTAGTAATATCGAAAGTATAAACTTTTATTGTTTTGACGGTAGATTCTTCAGGAGCTGAGCGAGTTTTGGCATATTTGGGATTGGCATAAGCCAACGCCTTGCATATATATGGTTTGTCGATTACTATCTTGAACACGTCTATACTATCATATTCTCCAGCTTCGGCCAACGCATAACTGACTGTGGGGTTTTTTGTAAATTGTTCCTCGGGATGAGGACTTTGAGGTCGTTTCTTCTCGAAGCAGATAATCATATTATTTGACGTGTTGAGCCAACTCATACATATCTCGAAAGTTTGCCCTTATGAATTTCCTTTTGTATTCCATGTCTAGCCCATTCAAGGTGAGCCTGACAAATTCGACTTCAGGGAAAGGTACTCGGCACTAGTTCTTGGCCGATTTAAACCTTGTAAGATAATCCATTGGTGACTCGTCAAATGCTTGAGCCATCTTGGCTAATAAAGAAACTGACATTTCTATTCTCGGCCGATAGAATTGCTCATGGAATTTTTCGACTAGTTCCTCCTAACTTTGGATGGAATTAGGTGGGAGGTTGATGTACCACGCGAATGCCAAGCCCATCAACAAGAAGTTGAATAATCACAGTTTATAGAAGTCATTGTTAGCATCTCTGCATTGTGCAGTGAACCGAGCTACATGTTCTAATGAGAACAGGGACGATTCTCCAGCAAAAAGGCTGAAATCTGGGATCTTAAAGCCTTTAGAATATTCAAACTTTTTAACCTAAACTGGGTATGGATGGATGAATTTTGGGAACTTCTGCCTTTTTTTAAAGGCCGAATCGATCATTCTTTGGACCTCAACCATATCGACGGATGCCATCTCGGCTCCTCGGTCAAATTCGTCTACTTTGCTGCTTAATCCACCCATTTTCTCCAGATCAATCATTTTTAGCCGAGCAGATCCTGTCTCGCCCGATAATGCTGGTATTATATATATTTTTTTTGGAATAGGCTGTCTGGATCGATCGGCGTGCCCAATATTCTGGGTATTGCTAACCAATACCTCAAGCAATCTAGTATGCACGGCTATATAACCACGTACTTCTTCAAGTATCTCTTTTATTTCTCGGCTAAACGTTTGCTCAAACTAACAAGATTGCTCATCAAGTCGTCTTTGGAAAAATGACCTGGTTGGTGGATCAGATGCTTCACCGCCGTGCTCATCACAATCTTTTACTATTCTTTTGACAAAAATTCCTTTTGTCGCTTTGGTGGTGATCTCCGCATCACGAGCCTGTCTGTCGTGACTGACTTCCTTTTCTCGGCGTGTAGCACTTGTGGCTTCGGGTGTGACGGTAGCATGATGATTCTGTGACAAGCCATCATGATCTGGGTTTTAGACCATAGGTGGAAGGTTAGTCGCTGATTTACCCATCCCTGTTTTCTTTTTTACTGACCGTGTCTCAGTGGTCATGAACTTCGTAGCTTCTAGCATTGTGTCCCACTGGTTGTGCCAAAATGTTGACCCTAAAAACTACTAAGCCTACATGGCGCGCAAGCGTAGTAATTAATAAGCTAACTACGTCATTCGGTTGTGTGCAGGGCGTGCCAACTCGTCGGTCGAGCTCGGTCGGGGAGTAAAATATGTTGATGTGGCGTTGGGCGTGCTGCTGATTTCTTGATCTTGCGACTACGCCCGAGGAAGGAACACGTCTCGGCCTTCGGGTTCTAGAGCTTAAAGACAAGGTTGCTGAGAAGTTCAAATATCAAATTCAGCTTTCAATGTGCCGAATATAGTAATCTGGTAACACTTCACTTCACCGAGAAGGCTGATGAGATAACATCTACCAACAAAGACTCGAAAATCCTTGTTGACCGAAACTTGGATAAGTAACCAGTCGGCCTCAAAGTAGTGTTATTTATTCAAAATGAAGGTGCTCTTTGGTGCGCTGATTCTACGGCTCCATTGCTGTTTATCCAAACTAAAGATGTCCCCGGTTGCCTTCACAGTGTTGTTTATCCAAACTAAAGATGTGTCGACGGGAAAAAGAAATTAAAAACCTCAAGGTTGTCGAGAGTTTTCACGTAGAGCAAGACTTTGCGTAGGGCAGTTTGTATGTTAAATTGGAGAGGGCTTAATGTTGCACAATCTTATGTATTTATAGCATTATTTGCTTGTGTTTCTCGTGGAACATTCGTAGCTGGCCGCAACTTGAATCTCCTGAAGATAAGCAGTTAATACAAATAAAACTCTTGATAGCTATCTCTTTCGTTAATTGACCGCTTGACAATGACCCATCCTCATTGGCCGTTGGCTGTTGAATTTGATGGAATCAGACCAATTTTCATGCACATGAAACTCTTTTTATAGGATCTTGAGGAACCATGCAATGTTAGTGCCCATATTTGCGTCCAAGCGCATGCATCGCCAAAGTTTAAACACTTTAGCCCATGCCGTGCTCATCCCTGAAGAATATGCTAATTATTAGCATATATTTCTGTGCTAATAATTATCCCAATCTAGGATGTGCCACTCTATTATTTTTGGTGATCATCAGATACCGCTATTATCCAAAATGACTTATATGCATGGTTGACCGACTCTAAACACACGTGTGCGACATTCCCTGTTGATTCCATCTTGGCATCCCACACATACACGAAGACCATGCATCTTGACAATTCTAATCAAACCCATTATGCTGCTCCAATGTGATAACAAGAATCTCAAGTTCATTTAAACTGGACTGCTTGCTTGGAGATATAATTTGCATATTATCCCGTATAAGAGAATATCAAGATAATTTGTTATTAAAAGATCATAAAATATCCTTTAATAATAACAAAATTATCTTCACTCTTTCATCCAATGCTGTGAAGTTATGCTCACTCAACGACCTTGATTGCACAGGTTGATGGTGTAAATTTGGGTCCAAATACCACCATATCTCCAACATTACTCATCACCTGCAGGAAACCTACTTCTACATCTGCTACTATTGCTGCCAAAACAATAAGCAACATATCAAGATCAACGGCAAGAAAAGGTGTTGGAGTAGGAGAGAGAGCTCGGATATGCTTTCATTAGTACTGCTAACTCTTATTTATGAGATCAAAACCCTACTTATTGTAAGCGTAGGGTTTCTCTGACAAAAGGGTTATCCAACTCTATGGCTCAAGGGGAATCAAGCGTCTAGGATAATTCGCTACATCAACCCTAGTTAATCCACACATACTTTGCTTGTTCTGAATTTTTCTGAATCAAATGTGTTTTTCTTCACTTTTATTATCCCTTTTAATTAAGGAACTAAAGTTCTTTTCTTTAATTAACATGTTCAGTATCTAATTAGTAGTCTTATTGTGTAGATGCACTGCAAACAAGTGAGAGCATGATAATTATTCGTTTCATTTTTTTGTAAGATTTTGTTTGGATACTGTTGAGTGTTTATAATTGATGATGTAATCTTATTATTAGTATATTTTTTATATTCTGAAAGAGTTTCCATTTTTTAGTTTCTAGCTCACTGCATGCCTTGGTAGCTATTATTCCCAGTACTACAAGCCGACCTGCAAAATATGCGTGCATTTATTAAACTAGCTAGGCTTTAGTTAATTTAGTTTGACTCTCATAGAATCATGGCACTGTGTTTAATTAGATTAATAGATTTAATTAACATGGATCTTGAGATTGATCCAGATAACTTCTAATGTGAAAAAACAATGGGCGTAAAGATAAATTTGCATATTGAATTAGGTTTGCGAGAGTAGTTTAGATAGTAAATTTGGGTTTAAAGAGATATTGATAGTTTAATTAAAAATGATATGGATGTAGATAGTAAGCTAGGTGTGGAAATAAGTTAAATGAGTTCAAATAAAATTTCCCTAAGAATGTTGCCTATCATATATATATTTTTATATGCCTTAAATAGTTCTAAAACTTGCAAACTTGCGCGGGACACTTTCGCTAATTTATACTAAATATCTACATTTGTGTGAATATTCATGCATATGACAATTGAATTGAGAACATGATCTTCTATCCCTTTGACTCGGATGATAGATTCAAAGAATACAACAATTATTTCCTTATATATATGACAATTGTTATCCTTATATATTTTGCTCACCCTATCTGTATGCACACATTATAACAGGTAATATTACGAATGTTAAACCCTTTTTATTTTATTTTTATGAAATGGGGTGATAGTGTTCACCAATTATCCACATAATCTTATTAAGAAAAAAAAAAGACAAATGAAGGGGACATAAATCCAAACCTTGTTGATGGAAAAACATGGCTATTAATATGGTAGGGGAATATTTTTAGTTTTTATGTTATTAACTTTTTAGCATGTATATCTCACCATTTGTATAATGACACATGGTGTACCACCTCGTGTTCCGGTCACACTAAAAAATCTCTCCATGTTCTCAATCGTTGTATGCATGTATGCTCATAAATATGCACATATATAGTATAATTTAAGGAGTTGTTATTAACACTCATAAATCTCATTATACAATTCTCACAAGTGCATTTTTCTCTGCACCACATGTGTTTACTGTTAGAACACCAAAATATCTCGAAGGTCAACCAAACATACAATAGGTGCGACGTCTTTGTACTCTTCGCCACACCCGATGCCACACGGGTGCATGGGAGCATATTCAAAGCACCTTTAGTTTTTCTCATCCATTGTTGAGTCACAACTATAATCTATGAAAACAATGTTGTATGTATTGATCTGATCAAGCAAGCATATATCAGCTGTAACACCCCAAAAATTTTGAAGCTAAACACAGTAGTAGGCCAAAACAAAACCATGATTAATCTTACTGTATTAACAACAATGAATTTCCTTATTTAACACTTACTTAAAAAAAATTATTTCGGCTGGATCTAACTTCAGAATTAAATTACCTATATACCCTGTGAAAGGATCAAACCAATCGTAGTTCACCACCTTCTTTAAACAGCGTAACACTACACAAGAAACAATTTGATCTCAAAAGAATTGATCGAAATTCTTTGATCTAATCAGACAATAATATATATACCTTCTTGACTAGAAATTTCAACAATTACATGAAAATAGGACTTACCTCAAAGGATTTCAATTGCATCTTTAGTCACCAGTTTAGTCAGTAATCCCTTCAATTCACTCAACCAACACACACACACACACACACACACACACACACCCACACCCACACCCACATATATACATACACATAGAAAGGAAAAGTTCTTTTTCCCTTGAAGGTCTCGTCCTCCCAGGTAACTCAATGGAACAAATGTATGTTAGGTGGCCGATCAGCTGGAACTTGGGAATCTGATGACAAATATACTTTTTTTTTTCTTTCCAACGAGTTCACCCAAAGGAAAATGATAGGTGATATAAGCTCAAACTTTAGGGAATAAAGTCAATCTCAACTTCTATGTTATTTCCCTTTATTGGATTTCATAACCATCTATTAATTTGTCTTTCCAATTCTTCCATTTAATCATAAAAATTTGAATAACTAAATCATACATCTAAAAATTCAGGGATATTACATTCGACCCCCTTAAAATAAATCTTGTCCTCGAGATTTTCGACCACTAAATAATGAAAGGGATGTAGACATCGAAATTTCAGTAAAACAAATGTTCACCAATGCATTAAAGTTTTGACGTGTCAAGGCATACATGGCATACGCCACGTGTTGTACAAATTGTACACATGGCGTGTGACTCAACAAAATAGGAAGAAATACCCTTGAAGGATTAAACAAGTTTTTCTTCTCATTTTGGGCAATGACAAGGCAAGTACATTTCAATCCATTGAGGATCAAAACAAGTTTTTCTTCTCATGTTGGGTAATGACAAGGCAAGCACACTTCAATCCATTACGGATCAAAGCAAGTTTTTCTCATGTTGGGCAATGACAAAGCATACACATTTCAAGTTTAAAATGGTGTTAAGTGGGAAATTAGGCCATAAGTTAGACCACTTCAAGTTTAAAATGGTATTAAGTGGGAAATTAGGCCATAAGTTAGACCACTTCAAGTTTAAAATGATATTAAGTGGGAAATTAGGCCATAAGTTACACCACTTCAATTTCAATATTGCATTAAGTGGGAAAATTAGGCAATGGTGCTTGGAAAGGAAAAAATATTTTGTGGTGGTGATTCATTCTCAAAGCCTATAAATAGGCTTCTCCATCAAGGTATCAAGCATCAACCAATTCACAAATACATTTCTCTACTCCCAAATTGGAAGAGAACTCCCCAAATCCTTGAAGCTTTGAAACTCTAAAGCTTTCAAGCAAATTCCGAAGGATCAAGAAAGCTCTCTTCGTTCTTCGATAAATCCTCTTTCAAGATCAAGCCCCGACGACCCTTGAAGAAAGTGTTCATCCGTTCATCCTAAGCATAAGCCCCCAACGGCCCTTTGGATCAACAACCTCAACCAATCCACACATCCAATCGTTCTTCAAGATTAAGCCCAAAAGCCCTTGAAGATCCGCTCATCCATCAACCATTATTCAAGATCAAGCCCAAAAGCCCTTGAAGAAATCCACACAACCATTATTCAAGATCAAGCCCCGACGGCCCTTGAAGAAAGTGTTCATCCGTTCATCAACTGTTCATCTTTAGATCAAGCCCCGACGGCCCTTTGGATCAACAACTCATCCACAAACCTACACCCTACAAAGATAGAATCAGAGGACCAAATTTGAGAGAGATCGTAACCCCAAAATCATAAACACAAAAATATTATTTTGTACACGTTATTCTGGTTTCTTGTTTCAAGGAATCTTTCGTGTTCACAAGGGATTTAGGCCAATCCCACAATTCTGTTTATATGGAACAAATCAAAACCTCAATCTACGAGTTCATTTCTTGTTCAAAATAAATAAATAAATAAAAATAACGTTGGTCTTCGTAGATATTAGAATTTCCAGCCACAATCAATGGCAATACCAATAATCAGAATCTCTAACCATAATCAATGGCAATACCAATAATCAAAATTTCTAGCCATAATCATCATTGGCTAAACAAGACGTTACCACAATTCTTTTTCAAAATCCGAGTACAAAATAATCCAACTTGATGACCGGTCCTGCGGCCGAGTACCCTTACTTCAATCGAAATAGTGGATTGAGGAATAAAAGCTCAAAGACAAAGAGAATCAGCCTTTTCCAAAGAATTACAGCAGCTTTCCCACTCTCACAACAACTCGAAGTAGGGTAACGAGAGTGTCCATTTGCTTCCTACACCACACAGATCACAAGTACCTTCCTTATGGAATATGGGTACAAGTTCGTCAGTATAGGCCCCAAAGGTTTAGTGGATCAAAACCTAAAGCAACACACGGTGCCCCTCACACCTAGTTCCTCTCAATCTAGGAGTGTCCATTTTCTCCAGTTATGCCACATAGATTATCCTACAGGATTAGCCTATCCGCACAACACCCTCTGAAGGTTTAGGGGATCAAAACCAGGGAAACCACACAGTCCCTTTCACTCTCAAGTCATCAAAATCATCCATGAAAATTGCATTCACTCCCCGAGAACGAGTGATTCACAATACACATATATATTTCACATGAAGGCACCATTATTCATAATTCCTATGAAATAATGCAATATCAACAAAGAGCTCAAGACTACCATTACTATAATATTATTGCTGTTCAGAAATGTAACCACAATCCATTACCATTTCAGTTAATTAATGAAAAAATAAAAGAAAATCAATGAATTGATGCAGTTCTAGTATCTTTTAATTCTCTCAGTTTGCTATGTTTATGGCTTATTCATTAGAACATGGGTATCATTCGAAGACAGAATTGATTTTCTTTGATATCTAACATAATGCATAAAATGATCGTTGAAGAACCATAAGATGGTCACCATAAAATTATTAACGAAGACTTCTTCTACAAGATGAACATGCTCAATTTCATTTGATTGAATAGTTGATTCAGCTCCTCGTTGTTTGAAGAAACCCTCCGCTTCAATTGGAAAATTTTCACGAAAAGCAAACATGAGATAACAAATCTAGTCTTTCACTAAGATTTCGAATAGCAGCTGTCCCTAATTCAAGTTGATTATGTTTCGCCTCTTCCTTGACGAAGGACGATCAAACCATTCCCAATCACAGTCCTTGTAGATCGGATCATCCATATAATATGCAAAAAGAAACTCCAGATATTTGATATCTTTCTCTTTGAATGAGATCTCAATTCCAACGAAGGTTTCATTAGATATCTTACAACTAGAAGCTCTCTTTTTCCTGATGCAGTTCCTCCATCACTGCAAACCCCAGTTAGATTCGGGCATGATACACTTTTTAGTTATTGGGAGAACCTAAGTACTCTCTTTTGGATCCAGGAAACAGCTCTCAGAGATCTTTTTTTCTTTTTGGAAGATACAGGAGTGAAACAATCAACCTATTGATATTGGAAGACCCAAAAGATTCTTCCAATGTATCATTTATGGATCCAATGAAATTCATAGGTATAGGAAGAAGCCCTGTCAAATACAGATTTTTTCTTTTGACCTTCTTTCGATTGTTAATACGATATATAAGGACCGCTGCTACAAATAGTACTACACCCTTGATCGTGAAATATCGGTTGCTTGTTGAACCTTGTAAATATGAATTGTGTGAAAGTAGGATACTCCAAATTCAGGAGTCCAAGAGTTTATAAAGCATTCTTGATAGAAAAAAATGTGAATAAAAAATCTCACTAAATTGAATTTGGTCCATGAATCTAAGAAATAGTGAGAATCCTGGATCTCTCTCAATATCTCTTTTTTTTTTCTTTTTTCTTTTTTTTTCTACTCCATCTTCAAAACAAAAGAAAACACGAAGCCAAAGATAATTGGTGGTACAGAAAACGAAAGATAGTGTTAACTATACAAAGCCTCAAACTATAATTACAATTGTGAAATAATGTATCAAAAGCAACGTAAGAAGGCTTTTCAAACCAAAAATTATTTTGTTGCTACGAACATGGGTAAAATCATTTCCAGTGATCCAAAGTAGCTCTGCCTTCTGCCTTCTGCCTTCGTATTTTCAGCAGTATATCATAATCTCTTAGGGCAAACGTAATATGATTATTAATTTCTTTTCAGGTCACCATGCATCTTGTTTTCTAGTGTTCTTCAATTGCCATAAACAGATTAATTTGTTTCTAGTAATTTTGCTCATATAATACCAAATTATGAATTAAGGAGAAAAGAAAACTGCAGTCTACAATTTGAAGAACTGATATCAAGAAAGGAAAGGTTAATAACTAATTAGTAACACAACCCCACATCAAAAGCCCTTACATATTCATTACATAAATATACTCATTACTTAATTAATTTAAACTTAATCAGATTAGCACAGATAAGGGCATCATGGAGTCCCTGGCAGTAGCAGATGAAGCCCCAGCAGCACTATACCCATAATCTGAACCAAAATTACCATGTTGCCCATGCCTCTCCTCCTCATCATGTTGTTGATCATTCCCCTGCAGCTGTTGTGACGGCCCTACTTTCTTTCTCTTCTTCTTCTCATAAGCAATCCCCCTTGCCCTGGCCTGGCTGTCCCTCACCTCCCTCAGGTACAGCCTCACTGCCCGTGCCCCAAACGGGTTAGTCTCGGGGTGCCCGCCGTTCTCCTCAAAAGCTGCCCGAAGCCGCCCAATGAGCGCGTCCAGGCTGCCCCAAGCCTGCCGCAGCGGGCATGGGCAGGGCGCAGGAGGGTTAGGGTGCCCGTAGAAAGGGCAAGCGTCCGCGTGGACCTTGGTCTTCCCGAATTGATCCAAATACCTAAGGAACTCCAGCACGTGTGCCCCACTGCAGCGGGACAGGTTAAGCGGCGGGCGGTGGTTCTTGAGGTACTGCCCGAACGTGATCCAGTCCCGCCGCTTCTGGGACTCGTATCTGCTCAGCACTGGCGTCACGGCCGCTAGCGGGGACGGTGTGAATAACGGTTGGTGGTGGTAGTTGTCGGTGATGGAGTTGCTGTTAGTGGAGCTCGAATTACTCAGTGCCGCCGCCGCCGCCGCTGCGGCTGCTGCTGACATGGTACACAAAGTTTGATAGCTTTCAAAAGGATTAAATTGGTATGATGATATGAGGACAAAGTGCTATGTGTGAAATGTATGAGAGACGGTAGAAAGACGTGTAGGAATATATAAACGGTGGGTAGGGGGCCGGGGATGGAAAGAAGGAGAGGAGAGGAAGTGGGGGACATAATTTCAATGAGAAGAAGAGAGAAGATGGGGGAAGGAAACAAAAGGAGGGTCCCATTCAAAAGACAAAACCACGTCGCGCAAGCAAGCGACGACAGTTTGGATGTCACTTCATAAACGTCATGTCTCATGATATCTATATACGAAACCTCACCTTTATTTACGCGTCTCTCTCTCTCATGTTTGAAACAGTGAAAATTTGATTACGAAGAAGATAATTATGTGATTTGATTAGGCAGTGGATGTGACTGGTGTGTAACCTTTGTAACCTAATTCTGGCGCGGCAACTGACTGCCCCCTCTCCACCTCAAACTGGATCAACTCACATGCTTATCAGTTTTAAATATTAAACTGCCTATGTTTGCTCGTAGTGCACATTTATTTTCCAGAAGAGAGTAACAGTGCTTACTGTTCTGGGCTGCTAGGGCTAGCTAAGGACAGAACGTACTCTCACTGTGCAGTTCTGATCCTCCAAATTAGGGCATCTTGAACGTAACTTTATATACATATCTCTCCTTATACAACAATTTACAAGTGTTACGGTTTGAATACATGTTCACGACATGTAACATGCATGCAAGATTATTTTTCTTTGCAAATTTTAAGATGAGGCTTACATCCTAAGAGTTTATATTGCCAAACAAAAATTCTGCTAGGTTTCCTGCCTCTCGATCTTTGATATATACATTGTGGCTTTATATATGGACTCACAAAGTTAATTAAGAATAAACTAATGTAGCATAATGTAAAAAAATAAATAATGGAAAAAATTTGTAAATGTCATCTCATTTATTGAGTTGTAAAAGTTACTACGCATACTACATAATCCGTCAGTCACTTATAGAAGTTACTACCTTCCTTTTGTAACTAATTGCATGACATACATGTGTTGCAGATTATATGTATGCCATGAATTAGATAGACAAACTCTAACTCATGTATTTCTTTTGTTCAATTGCAAAGAAAGAGATCAAGCAATAAAATTTAAAACTTGTCCCAATCCATCGTCTCTTTACAAATAGAGGAGTCCGGCTTTAATAATACGTATCATTTAATGGATCAATTTTATGTAATATTTAGCCATTGAAATAATTCATTAAATATCTATATGCAAAATTTAACAGTTAATTTTTTGAACCATTCAATAATTTATACGAAAAATAAAAAATTGGAAATAAAGTGACATAAAAATGGGTAAGGAACAAAAAAAAAGTCAATAGAAAAGGTAAAAGAAAAGGAAGAGAATCCTCAAAAGAAGCATATTAATGGAGGGTAAATAGTAATCCAACATGATTATGTTTAGGGTAACACTGACTGTGCAACCAAAGACTTTTTGTGATGCTTGTTTGAATCTTATTTATTGTATCGCAGTATCGCACTGAGTTGGGTAAGAGGTGGGGGCAAAATAGTGTTACATCTTGTCAAACATGTCAAATCCGATCGATGAGACTATTCTCTCTCTCTCTCTCTCCTTTCTTTTCTGTCCACTTCTTCTGGCTGCGATTGAATCAATCAAGCACATACACAAAGTCCTCTTTTTACAATTTTGCCAGATCTGGAGCTGGATTTGTGTACGTGGGTCACCAACACCCCAGCTGCAAATCCCTTATTCTAGTTGTGTTGTTCCCCTTTGAAATGCTCAAACATGCCATAGTAGTATCATAAGGCCTCCCATGCTTTTCGATCCAAACCTGTAACAAACGTATCTGGTTGAAGCAAATTACCTGCATGGGTAATTCCACACGTGTTTTTGCACAAACTATGGTGTCAACTTTTAAAATGAACAAAAAAAAAAAAAAAAAAAAACAAAAAAACAAAACTTATTGGCATGACCAAACATTTATATAAAATTCTACCTTAAGCACATGTAATACAACCGTAGATTGTCAGAAAGCCAATCTACGAAATAACTTAATTCATGGACAATGTCGTTGTGGTAAATATTGTAATGCCAAAAGAATCCTTACCGTATGATGTAAAGGGAAAGATCATAAGTGTCTATACCATAAAATTGAAAATTCATTTTTGCTTATTACTTTTGTTAATTAAAATTGTGAATTCGTTGTTACAAAGTTCAGTGTCTAATTCAACATCCCTTATGCCGACACACTTCTCATGCTAACAATTATGCAGGTGATTAGAAAAATGCAATTAGGCTTCGCATATTATTATAAAATTGTGATTATTATATTATAAAATTTGTTGAGAACGAACGTGATCATAAAAGTTGGGACAATATTATTTAATTAAACTGGTTAAATATTACATTTCCCTCTTACATTTCTACGAAATACTGAATTCCAAACGTAATGCTGTTTGAATAAAGGTGCTGATATTATTTCATGGAGGCGACAAAAATGAGGAGAAAAATGCCGCTCGTGAATGTGTTCGTTTCAGAATAGTATGTTTTGTTTGTTGTGTATGTTGATTTTATTGTCATTTAATGTGATATGACATATAGTTTCACCAATTATTGGAGATTCATGGGACACCAATCAAACAGGAATGCTTATTTGCAGCGCGCCATTTTGTTACCTTATATCAAGAGTAATGCTACAAAAATTAAATTTATAAACTAAATGTGAAACCTTGTCTCAAAATATGTACATTTTTTATATTAGCGGAATTACGAAAGTACTTTTACGTATTTTTTTCGTTTTAACGGAGTTTGAAATGACCATTTTTATCCCTTATCATTTACCCAATCCGGATCCCATTTTTAGATTTTCTCTAATTTCTCATCCTCTCTCTACCTGCCACGTGGCAACTTCCTATCTCCCTTTCTCTTCTTCTCTCTTCTTCCCCCACCCCGAGACACTCTCTCACTCTCAGCTCACTCTTTCTCTCTCTTGGATCCCTCTTCTCTTCCCGACGACACACACTCACCCACACCCAAACCGAGACAAACGACAGCACCACCCACCATGTTGGACCTTCCCCTTTCTCTCTCCATTGCCTCTGTGAAGCACAAACAACCCGAGAACCCAGGTCCGGCAAGCCCGTGGCTTTCGAGGTGAAATCCGACCGACTTCGGCCACCTCACGGCATGAGATAGGTATGAAACCCTCCTTCTCATCTTGCACTTCAATTTGGTACTTAGATTGTACCTTAGGGTTAGAATTTGGCGTCGATCGGAGCTATGGAAGCTCCGGTCTCTTTCTCGTCGAAAACCTACCTGAAAACAGGTCACATCCGATCCAGGTGGATCCTAGGAACCCAGGCCACGCGTAGGCCGTGCATGAGCCTGCGCGTGGGCCCGCGTGAAGAGCTGCCGGTGCCAGTGCTTAAAGCACACGGACCACCATCCACGGCAGCGCCGACTACTTTTCTTGGCTCGTGGCCTCTGAATCCGCCACCTTACGGTGGCGTATGAGAGCACGTGAGGCGGCGTGTGAGGGTACCCAAGGTCCCCCCTTATGTTTTTTGATGTCTTAAATTTGTTTATGATGTTCGTTTTTCAAAATTCAATTGTTATGATAGAGTTTTATTAAATAGACCCTTTATGTGCCTAGGCGCAATTATTAGCGACGATTTTTCCCTCCTATTTCTCACGGCTCTTCAACGACGGAGTATCTGTGAGTGGACTCATTCTAAAATGCATGTTTTAATAGTAGAAACGCATACACGAAAAACATGATTTAATGGTTACATTTTACGAAACGTTTTATGAGTAAATTAGTTTTACACTTTATGATTATCATGCTTTATTAAGAATATTTTAGAATACCATTCTTTATTGAATTTATGTTCTTTGTAGTATATATGATGGATGACTATATACTATTATGAACATGTTTTTACACTCTTTGTAGTATATATGATGGATGACTATGTACTATGAAGATGTTTGAGATATATGTACTTATGTTGGAAAGATTATATTCAATGTTTTTGTACTTATCTAGTGGTCACTGTTCTGCCTACGGGCGATGATACTTATATTGGCTTCGGCCGGGCATTGGTAGATGGCTACGGTCGGGAGATACTTATATTGGCTTCAACCGGGTGTTGGTAGATGGCTACAACCAGGAGATACTTATATTGGCTTCAGCTAGGCGTTGGTAGATGGTTATGGTCGAAAGATATTTATATTAGCTTCGGCCGAGCATTGGTAGATTGCTTTGGCCGGAAGATATTTATATATGACACCACTATTTAGCACACTATTTGATATATGTTTATTGAAAAGTTTTATGGCATGCTAGGGTTTTCGGAAACCTATTACATATTATGCTATTAGTTTCCATAAACTTTAGGGGTTAGTACGTTATTGAATAATTATATTTGTACTACTTATATATCAACTTGGTTCACTCATGTTTGTTTTGCGCCCTCTCAGGTCATAGGAATGAGGCTTATGATCCGAGCTATGAGGCATTCCCCTTCCAGTGACAGCATGCCATCCATTCTTCTTTGACATCATTGTAATAGCACATTCCGATTGTATTCTGAATTAGATGTATGCTTTGAACATGTCATGCATCATCACTATCATTATCATTGTTGACAGTTGAATATTATTATATTACATTGTGTAGTTCGCGCAAAATTTACATGCATGTTTCCCATGTTCTCAGCATATGCATTCATTAAATGGTTTGCGTCACCCTCGGGTGTCGGCTAGCACGTGACCATCCTGATGTCCCCCAGATATCGAGACCGGGGCGTCTCACTAAACGACGTGAAAGTTGGAATTGGATTATTACTTAATCGTTGATAAACATGTTTTTTTTATTAGTGACACATCATTTGATTCGCTAATTTAAATAGAAATTTAGTCTCCCTAACATTACTCTTATATCAATGATCTATAGCAACCCTTTGCCACTGGTTAATTAAAAGGAAAGGTTATCATTATAAAAAAATAAAAAAAATAAAAAATAAAAAATAAAAAATAAAAAAAAAAACTTATTTCACCAATAACAGGTATTCACGCATCTCATACTCTCAACATCTGACGCTCACAATACAACTATGAGATTATCAATAAGACTCCATTGTAACCTAACCATAGACGGTAAAAAGAGAAAAAAAAAAAAAAAAAAAAAAACTATATACGGTATGAAATTATTATTCACACGTAAAAAAGCTAGTGGTAAGTTTTGTCTCTACCCAACTCTCTGCCTTCTTCGTAAAAAAACCTATATCTAAGAATTTCACAGTCGTCGGCCCCTTGCTTCGGCTTAGGGCTGATGGCAGCCCTTCTCGTAGCCCTCCATCCTCGCGCCTCGTCTTCCCTCCCTTTTTCCTCTTGTTCTGCAGTTTATGATGTCTAATCTCCTCTTTAGTTTGGTTGAGTCTGGCCATTTTTGTTGCTTCTAAACTATGAATGGGGTTGGACATTAGGCGTTTCCGATGGCAGCTTTTCCAGGTGCTGCCAGTAATTAGTGTGTAGATCTTCTGTCGTAGTTTTCTCCCGTTGGGTTGGGCTTTACGGGGGTTTTGTGTTAGGAACAAGAACAAATATACAAAGAGTAATACTGCAAATAACTCAAAGTAATACTGCAAATAACTCAAACAATCTGGAGGAATGCCTTATTTATTGAAAGGAAAGTTTGGCTATTATATAGCTTTACAGAAGTAATGAAACCCTAAAACAGCCCACGATCCACACTACTCGGAAAGTGGTAACGTGCATGAGGAAAAAGTCTACGTAGAACAAGTCTTCCTAGATAATAGGAATTTATTCAAAAACAAAACAAACTAAGTGGTTGAGTCCTATAACAAAGAGAACAACCAGACTTATCAATCCCTCCCTTAAACTTACTGTTATCAAACAGTTAGTTTATACCAACAATTTCACAAACTCCCATCATGCTTCGAAGTCTCTGGAAAACATCCACTTTCAATGGCTTGGTCATTATGTCTGCCACCTGATCTTTGCTCCCACAATGAATCAAAGCAATCGAACCCTCTCTTGTGAGATTCCTTAAGAAATGATACCTTACATCAATATGCTTACTGCGACCATGCATCATAGGATTCTTGGACAGCTTAATGGTTGAACTGTTATCACATCTAATTAAAGTACACATGTCATTACTGTACTCAAGTTCCTTCCGCATTCTCTTCATCCATATTGCTTGACACGCACACACTGCAGCTGCTACAAATTCAGCTTCTGTAGTAGACAGTGTAACAATAGGTTGTTTTTTTTAACTCCATGTCACAGCACCCAAGCTCAGTAAGAACACATAACCACTTGTGCTCTTCCTATCCTCCACAGCTCCTGCATAGTCACTATCTGTGAAAGCAAACAGTCCACTATTTCCACCTTTCTTATAATGAATACCATAATTCATCGTCCCTTTTAAGTATCGAAACGCTCTCTTTGCAGCTTGCAGGTGAAGCTCGGTTGGTTTTGCCATAAATCTGCTTAAGAGATTGGTGACAAACATCATGTCTGGTCTTGTGGCAGTGAGATACATCAAGCTTCCCACCACTTGCTTGAAGTATGTCTCATCCACAGTAATCCCATTTTCATCCTTACCGATCTTAACACCTGGGACAATCGGACTGCTCACTTCATTACTTTCCAACATTCTAAATCTCTTTAGAACCTCCAGGGCATATTTTTTTTTATGTATGAAAATACCATCAGTTCTTTGAAGTACTTCAATGCCGAGAAAAAACCTCATGCTTCCCATATCAGTCATATCAAATTCTCTCATCATGGACTCCTTGAACTCCCACATCATATCTTTATCATTACCAGTAAAAATTAAATCATCAACGTAAATACTTACAATGATGATCTTTCCTGCTCCATTCTTCTTTGTGAACAAGGTTTGCTCACTATCACACCTCTGAAAACCCTCCTCAATAAAATGCGCCTCGATCCGACTGAACCAAGCTCGTGGAGCCTGTTTCAAACCATACAAAGCTTTGTGCAGTTTGTAGACCAAGTGCTCACTTCCTTCCTTCTCGTAACCCTTTGGTTGCTCAACGTAAACCTCTTCACTCAGCTCTCCATGAAGAAACCCTGACTTGACATCTAACTGGAAAATCCTCCAACCCTTTTGTGCTGTCAATGCAATGATCATCCTCACTGTGTCCATCCTTGCCACTGGTGCAAAGACCTCTGTGTAGTCTATGTCGTGCTTCTGGGAGTAGCCTTTGGCTACTAGACGTGCTTTGTACTTGTCAATCTCTCCATGTTCGTTGTACTTGGTCTTATAGACCCACTTGACCCCAATCCTTTTAGCTCCAGTAGGCAACTCACGTAAAGACCATGTTTTGTTCTTCTCAATTGAGCTGATCTCACTATCCATAGCTCGCCTTCATTTCTCTTCTTTCACTGCTTCTTCAAAATGGATAGGATCTTCGATTGGCACGACTTGAACCATGTGTGCCTCATCCTCACTTAGCCCTTCTCCAGTGACATAGTCACTTAAGTAAGAAGGAGGGCGTCTTATTCTTCCTTCATAAACCCTCCCTTCATCCTCACCAAGTTCATTAGGATTACAACCCTGTGTTTTTTCACTGCTCTCACTCACACTGCTTTCTTCTCTAGCCTCACTGACATTCTCATTTTCTCTCACCTTTTCTTCTCCCTCACCATTTTCTTCATTTTCTCCCCATTCCAAATCTAACATGATCTGTCCCTCATAACTCACACCCCAATCCCACTGTTTTTCTTCCTAAAAAATAGCATCCCTGCTTACAATAATTTTCTTAGCTATAGGATCAAACAATCTATATCCCTTGGACTCCTCACTAACTCCCAATAAAACGCAAGGAAAGCTTTTGTCATCTAGTTTACCTCGCTTGACATTTGGAACATGGACATGTGCTAAGCTTCCAAAGACACGGAAATGCTCAACTGAGGGTTTTACGCTGCTCCACGCCTCTCGTGGAGTAATATCTTTCACTGCCAATGTGGGACATCTATTCAGGACATAGATAGCCCAGTTCACCGCCTCTGGCCAGAATGTTTTTGGAAGCTTATTCTCAGACAGCATAGAACGAACCATATTCATGACAGTTTGGTTTTTCCTTTCAACCACTCCGTTTTGTTGCGGCGTGTAGGCAGTGGTTAACTGCCTCTTAATTCCATTTTCTTTGCAGAAGTTAGCGAATTCAGTTGAGGTGAATTCGCCCCCTCTATCTGTCCGTAGGCACTTGATACTCAGCCATTTCTCCTTTTCCACCATTTTTTTAAAAAACTGGAAGCAATGCAGTGCCTCACTCTTTGCTATCAACAAGTATACCCATGATTTACGACTAAAATCATCAATAAAGCATAAAGTATACCTTTTCCCACTATTTGATGTAGGAGAAATGGGCCCACAGATGTCTGCATGAATAAGCTTCAAGGGTTGACTTGCTCTCCACGTACCTTTTGTTGGCATGTCATTACGATGTTGTTTTCCTTGAATGCAGTCTGTGCATGTAGTATTTGAGGTTTGGAGTTGAGGGAGTCCACGAACCATCTTCTTATGTTGTAAAATTCTCAATCCTTTGTGGCTTAGGTGACCGTATCTTCGATGCCAAAGATAAGGGAGATTCTGTGAGCTTGTGTGAAGACACATTGTCGGTTGAACATCTGTAGAGACTAGCGTCTGAGCTCACAGTATAAACATCATGTTCTTACTCATCTCAGTCTGAATAATCAGACCCTTAGTCGGATGATATATTTTGCAAACTCCCTCTCGAATCAATATAGCCAACCCCCTTTCTTGAAGTTGTCCTATGCTCAAGAGATTGTTTTTAAGCTCTGGAACATAGTACACTTCATGGACAACATATGTAACTCCATTTAAAAACAGCTTGACACTCCCTTTGCCAACCACATTCAACCTACTGTTGTTTCCCAATTTGACTGAATGAACAAAACTTTCATCTAGATTTGTGAACATACCTTGACTGCCACACATATGGTTGGAACATCCTGAGTCAAGAAACCACGCATCAGTCTGTTCAGGTAACTCAACATAAGACATCAACAACATATCATCTTATTCAGTTACTTCTGCATAATTAGTCTCCCTTTCCCACTTTGGACATTCATACTGGTAGTGTCCAAGATTGTGACACTTGTAGCATTCCACAGTATCCTTGTTGAACGCTTGGCCTCCCCTTCCACGTCCTCGTCCTCTATAATTGCTTCTTCCACGCCCTCGTCCTCGATAACTGCTGATACCCTCCTCAGTTTTGGCATCAGTGGTTACCTTCAGAGCTTGCTCCACACCGCTGCTTCTGTGAAACTTCTGTTCATGTACAGTGAGCGAGCTTTGAAGTTCATCAATGGTAATTGCATCCAAGTCCCTAGATTCCTCAATCGAACAAACTATATAATTAAATTTGTCCGTGAGAGATCGCAGGATTTTTTCACAGATCGTGACATCAGTCATGGTCTCCCCATAGATTCTCATTTTGTTTGCTACGGTCATTACTCTAGCAAAGTAATTAGTGATTGTTTCACCAACCTTCATCTCAAGAGTCTCAAAGTCTCTTCGTAGGGCTTGAAGAGTTGTGTGTTTCACTCGTGCATTCCCTTCATATTTCGTCTTCATGGAATCCCAAATCTTCTTGGAGGTGTCCTTTTCCAACATTGTCTCTAGGATACTCCTATCAATTGCTTGGAAAAGATAGTTTTTGGCTTTGAGATCCTTGAGTTTCACTGCATCAAGCTCTTTCTGTCGTGCTTCTGATAGGGGTTGTGTCCCCTTTACTGGTTCTTCATAACCAGTTTCAATCAAACTCCAATACTCCTTGCTTCGAAGGAAATTTTCCATGAGCATGCTCCAATGATCATAATGACCATCGAAACGTGGAATGGACGCCTGCACATAGTTTCCTTCAAAACTCATTTTCCTCTCTTGTGTTTGGAAGTCACTCAAAAGCTGCTACTTTTCAGTTCTCAGGCCCCAGTGAGGGGCTCTGATACCAGTTTGTTAGGAACAAGAACAAATATACAACGAGTAATACTGCAAATAACTCAAAGTAATACTGCAAATAACTCAAACAATCTGGAGGAATGACTTATTTATTGAAAGGAAAGTTTGGCTATTATATAGCTTTACAGAAGTAATGAAACCTTAAAACAGCCCACGATCCACACTACTCGGAAAGTGGTAACGTGCATGAGGAAAAAGTCTACGTAGAAAAAGTCTTCCTAGATAATAGGAATTTATTCAAAAACAAAACAAACTAAGTGGTTGAGTCCTATAACAAAGAGAACAACCAGACTTATCACTTTGCCCTTGAAAACTATCATTCAACCTTTTTGGGTTCGTGGTGGAGGTAGGCTACAGCAATGCAGCGACGTGGGTGGCTTCGGCCTGGAGTCTACTAATTATGGGACCCATTTAATTTATACGTACGTTATTCTCTTTGGAGGCAGATTCTTTGCCCTCCCACTTTTCATGCCCTTCCGTGTCCTCTTATTTTATATGATCATGGTTAAGTCACGTCAACATTTTATATTATTTTTTTATAGAGATAATAAGACAAAAAGGTATTACGTGACCACACACAAAAGAGGGCATTGAAAGGCACGGGAAGTGAGGGGGAGAGAATATGCCTCCATTCTCTTTTGTCTCACTAAAAAAATTGATTATTTATTGTACATGGATTAAGCTCAATGAGTTTAGTATATTAAACTCAAAATTGGAATCACACCCATAGAACTTGAATTTTTCTGCTTAGTATATAATTTTGGTTCCTATAGAATTAGAATCAAACTCAATTTTCTACCCTAATTTGGTACTGAGGTGATTTTGAAAAAAGTGGCTATAAAAAAAAGCTAAGAGCTTTTTTATATTTGGTAAACATTCAGCTTCAGCTTTTTTTCACAGTTTTTTGTGAAAAAAAAGCCAAAAACACAAAGCTGCAAAACCCAGCTTTTTTCACATTTGTTTTACATAAAAGTTTATGAAACACTATAATACTACTTCTTTTTTATTATTCAAAAGCACTTTTACAAAAAAGTTTATCAAACATTCTGCTGCTTTATTTCACAGCTGCTTATTCTCACAATACAATAAAAATAGTTTTTTTTCAAAGCACAACAATATCAAACTAGCCCTAAGTACATGAAAATGGATTTGGATCCCATTCGGATTCAAATTGTGGGAATCCTACGGATCCTCATGTCTTAGTCATTCATCGTGTATCGTGCGGTCAGAAATCATTTCACTTTTTTTTATTTAAAATTAAACACAAATAGTACCTTATGAAAATTAACCACACAATGTATAAGGAACGACTAAGATGTGGAGATCCTTAAAACCTCTACAAAATAAATCCAGAAAGGATCCTCTTCCCAAGAAAATAGCCAAATGAAAATAAAATAATAAATTTGAAAAAATAAAAAAAACCTAAATTAAAGTTGGACCAATATTAAAAAATGCAGGGTTTCAAAACAAGTCTCCAAGTATATGGACTCACAGTTGAGAGCCACGTTTTTAACATTGCTAAATCTCGCAATTAGTACTATTTCTTTTTATTAGTAAGTGTACGGTATTATTTGATTCTCGTTGAAGGTAAATTTAAAATATACTATTATTAGCTCATTGTGAAGATTAGCTAAGCCTATGGTATCGTTTATTAAAAAAAAATAATAATAATATTGCAGAATCTCAGAGGCTCCGAATCCAAAGCCCGCTGTTTTCTCAACCATATTGCCCTTCACAATTGCCACTAACAAAAACCCTTGAAACCTCTCTCAGTCTCTCCAGTACCAACTCTAACGATCCCCTTATCTGTTGATTCTTCAACGATTCCTATTTTTCTCGGTACAAGCATCCCATACAATCCCAACAAGAAGCGCCAATCGATTATACGCAATTTGATGTATGAATTTATCCGCCTCTGATTTCGTTAAAGTTTTGTTTTTTGATGTATTATTTGTGTTAACTTTATTTGATTTTTTATGTTTTTAGGTGCCATTGGTGATTTTTATGGCCTATTCCGATGTCCTGAAATTGTTGGTGGCGGCAGGAATTTGGTGTGCTGCGTACATGGCGGTAGCAGTTCTTGCCTTTTGTCAAATCTTTTGCTACGTCTGCGGCTGCTCAGTTTGAGAATTTAGCGGCGGAACTGAGATTTCTGGCCCAGGAGCCACTGCAATGGTGATTCTCAATTCACTGCTTGTTTCTACAGTGCAGTATTTTTTGTTTTCTATATCAAATAGTTAATATTTGCCCAAAATCTGGTTTTTCAGTCTGGTAATTGTTGCCGGAGAGCCCTTAAGCTGCTAAGAATCTCATGTCCGTATTCTTTTCGATCTAATTCGATAGGTTTTCCATGCCACGGGATTCTCTGTGTTAGTTTAGTCGGATAAGTGTTTTGACCTTTCATTATGATTTGGTTGACGATAGTGTGATTTCAGTTTCAGGTTGTTAGATGAATGTGTGTAGGAGATTCTGGGGTCAGATGTGAGGTGTGGGAGTTGGAAAGCAGGGGACTTTTAGTCGTGACTGACTGACGGAAACAAGAGGATGTGGGGAGCTTTATTTGAACTACATTATGCTGTCGTTGTGTCTTGCTGAAGGCTTATCAGTTTGCAATCCCTATGATTTGTATCAGTGAAGGACTGAGTGAGTGAACTGTCAAGGTCGGGATAATTTTGTTTCGATATCAGGCAGTCCTTTGAGGCATTAGACTTCTAAGCCTAATGCGTGTGTCTAGTATGATGCGACTGCATTAACCTTGATACTAGGCCGTCTATGAGTTCATATAGCCCCCATCCGTAGTGCTTTAACATTCATGTCAGGATAATTTTGTATTGATACCAGGCAGTCCTGTGAGGCATTAGACTTATATGAAGCCAGAAATTTTAAGTTTTCTTCGTTTCGGGCCTTTGACAGTAGATGATGGATAAGTACTGCAGAAAATGAACAAGCGGTATAGGAGTTAAATAGGTCGAACGGTTAGTAAGCAACAAAAGATGTACCTCAACCATTTTGTATTTGTCATCCAGCCACCTTTAGTTATTGCTTTTATTTTTCAAAACAGAGAAAATACTGTGCAGGTTCAGGGGAAAGCTGTATACTTGTATTCATTCTTATATACGGTGATAGATGTCTGCTCTCCGGAGTTTCTAGAAATCTTTGAAGAATCATTGATTGTTCTATTTCTTAATGTTAGCAATGTATACTGGTCAAACAGTGATTCTTTTGTTGCCGAAAGAGTCTGATTAGGAAAGTTGATTTTTCTTGTTTTGCTTTTGAAGTCATTTTGTGCTGTGAGAAAATAGTATGGATTTGGAGGTGTTATCACAGATGATTAACTTTGACGTGTTCACTTCTGCAGTGTACAGTTCGTTTTTGGTTCAAATTTGATAACTACCTACAATGTGGAGAATGTCAGACATGACAGTTAGGGACTTGGATCCATAGGATGGCGGCTAGGCCTTCAAATGTTGATTTACTTGAGACGTTACAGCTGCAGGAACTGTGTTTGTGTGAGAATGTACAAATTTGTCACAATATACTGCAAAACCAATTGTGAATAACGAGAGTTATAATGAAAATGAGCTCCGAGTATTGGTGAAGCAAGTTAGTTTACTTTTTACTGGATTCGTAATGGTTTTGTTGTCATTGATGAAATGTTTGCGCGATTTGAAGGGTGCAATGGCAATTGATTTCATCTATTTTTATTGTCTTTCATTCCAATGGATATGAGACCTTGTGCTTCTCCCTTGTTTGTCATCCCTATTTCTACTGCTTGGGTTCACCGATGATCTCAGCTCATTGTCACTGTCACCACACCGATGATATCCAGCGGATTCCATATCTCTCTATCACCGGAGGCCGCTGCAATACAACCACTATTTAGCCGTTTGTCACATCCACTGCTATCATACTTGAGCCAACTTACCCACAATCTCGATATAACAGTAAGGATTCCCAGCACATGAGGAAGATAAGTACTTAGAAAAGTAAGTGTTTGTTGAGAGATGAGTATGAAACTCTGAAGAATTTGTATAATTCTTGTCGTACAACTTACAAGAACATGATGTATACGTTTGTTTGTCACACGAACTACAGCCGAACTATGCTTCGGCTTAGGGCTGATGGCAGCCCTTCTCCCTCCCTCCTAGCCTACCCTCTTTCTCCCTTATGTTCTCCTCCTACCCCTTTATCCCCTCTGTTTCTGCACTCCTTTCTCACATTTCCGGTAGCCCTCCATCCTCACACGTCTCTTCCCTCCCCCTCTCCTCTTTTTCTGCAGTTTATGATGTCTAATCTCCTCTTTAGTTTGGTTGAGTCTGGCCATTTTTGTTCGTAACGAAAATGGACGAATTTTGTTGCTTCTAAACTATGAAGGGAGTTGGACATGAGGCGTTTCCAACAGCGGCTTTCCTGGGTGCTCGCAGTAGTTAGTGTGTAGATCTTCTGTCGTAGTTTTCTCCCGTTGGGTTGGGCTTTACGGGGGCTTTGCCCTTGAAAACTATCTTTCAACCTTTTTGGGCTCGTGGTGGAGGAGAGATTTTTTAGTACAATCAGCACATAAGGTAGTATACCACGTGTCACTATATAAATAGTGTGATATGTTTGTTAAAAAGTTAATAACTAAAAAGTAAAATCTCTCACCACTTACATAAAAACACGTTGTATACCACCAGTATTCCCGTCACAATAAAAAATTTCTCATGGTGGGGCAAGCTACAACAATGTAGCGACGTGGGTGGCTTTGGCATGGAATCTAATAATTATGGGACCCATTTAATTTATACTCTACTATAGGTTATTCTCTTTTGTCTCACTACAAAAATTGATTACCTGGCATGTTTACCAAAGGGGAATGAAATGATAGGAACAGAATTGCACACATCCCCATTCATTCAAGTGTTTACCAAAACTTCAGGAATCAAAAAACTAGTGGGACTCGCGTAAAATTAAGAATTCAATTCCTGAAAAGGCTGGAGTGGGATTCTTGGGTGAGAGGAGGGATTTGGATTTTTGGAAATTATGTTAATCAGGAATCCAAGTTTTGTACCGGTAATACCCTCAAGCTTCAAAGTGATATTGGGATGGGGGGAGGGGGAGAACGTACCAGGGGATATTGTTTGCAGCCCTTGCAGGTTGTACTGATCTACTTCGCATAGTAAGAGGAGCAGAACGTGGTTGGCGATGAGGAGAGTCTTGTGGGTGAGGGGGGTGAGTTGAGGCGGTGGAAGGTGAGAGAGAAGAGGATGGGGGAGGAGAGACGGTGGTAGTGGTGGGTATCCTGCAGCTGTTGATAAAGACTTGGGAGAGGGGAAGAGAGAGAAGAGGATACAAATTAGGGTGATTAAGAATCTTCTCAAATATGTGGAAGCAAATAAAAAAAATTATTTCATATTAAATTTGTGCTGAAAAAAAAATCTCTCTAAAAAATAAAAAAAATGAAAGAGTAAAAGTTTTACTAAAAATAATTAGAAAATAAAATAGATTAGTTAAGCAAGGGTACTTTAGTAATTATATTAGATTTTATTCCGATTCATATGAATTAGTAAACAGTTTATATAGATCAATGTCATTTCTACTCCGATTCCAGACTTTTGGTAAACAACTTCAACAGGAATCTAATTCTGATTCCAGCTCATTCCAATTCCCTCTCAATTCAATTCCTCCTAAATTCAATTCCCCTCAATCTGATTACGGATTAGTAAACGCACCCTTATTGTACATGGATTAAGCTCAACGAGTTTAATATATTAAATTAAAAAATTAGAAGGCTTTTTATATTAGCATCCCACAAAATGTTGAATGCACCCCACATTAAAATTTAATATTAAATGACTTATTTACCCTACTATGTAATGGCAATTTTTAACACACCCCAAACCTCCTAAGGACCTCACCAAGCTTCCTACAAGCTTGAAATTCCCAAAAACATAAGAATTTACATGTACATGAACAGTGACAAAAATCAGGTATCCCGAGTTCGACGTGAAAACGAAGGTATCCTTACCTGAAATGGGTATGGTTGAACTTCTACGGACCTCACGAGCATGGATATGTACTTTGTTCCTTCGATCTGTGAAGATTTCAAGGGTTTTGGAGTATGTCCGTACAAATGGAAGTGAAATGGGTAAGGGAAAGGGCACGGGACAGGTGCAGGAACATGGAAAGGGTGAAGGAAATGTGTGGGGGAAAGTGTGGTGCAAAACCAGCCACACCAAGCTCAAAAACAAACAACACAACGAAAATTCACACTAGGGGCAAAATTATCTTTTCACGCGTACGTTTTAAAATTTTCGGAACTGGCTGTCACAATTTTGACCTTATTAGGTTAAAAAAAACAAAAAACTATGTACACCCCAAATCACTTTTAATGTATTATTTATTTTCTTCAACTATCAAAACCCCTCCGACCCTCCTTTGTTGAACAAAACCCTAACCAATGAAACTACAAACATGTTGATTGAGAAAAATTATTTTTGACGAATGACACACGAAATCGATGTTTCGGAAGCTTCACATGAGGTAAGACTTCATATTTTTTATTGTTTTAGTGATTTTGACGACATCGATAATTATTTAATCTTGCCTTTGATGCGTTTTTCAAAAGTTTATATATTCGTATTCATCTTTTAGGGATCATAGAGATTACATGAAGAATTAAACACTAAAATTACCACCAAATATTAAAACCAGACAACATGGGTTTTAAAGGTGGAATTGAAAACAACTCACATATGCTTTAAATCCCAAGCGACATATTTTGTCAAAATTCCAATCGGCATTTTTTGTCCAAATTAAAAGCTTTATAAGATTTGAGAAATGTAACGACCTGTCCCCAAAAATTATGATTTTTATAATTTTTAAATGTAAATTTACAAAAATGCCCTTCGAGGCAAAGTGTTGACTCTTATTGACTGTCGTGTCGTGTCATGTAAGACTTGTTTTCTTGGTGTATTCTCGTAGTACTCATCGCTATGAACGCGTGGATGCAAACAAAATGTAATTTGGAGTGATAATGAAAATTCTACGAACCTTTAAACGTCAAGGATATTTTGGTAAATTGATAATTAATAGAACATGTGGTATTTTGTCGGACCGTTGGATGAGTGCCACGTGGGGCCACCCCCACTTTTCTGGAACACTCACTTTCTTTTTCTTCTTTCTTCCGTAGCTGTTCTCTCAACTCTCTTAACTCTCTCTCTCTGGGGTCTTCCTTTCTCCCGTGAAACAAACCATCATCATCACCAAATCTTTCGGCTTGTTGAACATCAAAACCACCATTATCTGCATGTCTTCACCACCATAAACCCAGTTTTGAGTTTTGTTTCATTGAAATTGAACCCGAAACACGAGTTCGAAGAACAAAGTTTTGGGCCATTACTTCTAGGCATGATTCAGATAATTTCCAGCCATATTTTGAACTCTAAACAGGTATAAATCGATTCCTCTCATTGATTAGATAAATTTTCATGTTTGGATCGTTTAATTTGGTGAAGAAATGAGAAAGTTATAACGATTTAAAGTTTGCCCAGTTTCCAGCGACCTCCGCCAATTTCGAGTCATTTTCCGGTCAAATCACGGTGAGATATCCATTTTACAAGATATCAATCTCTTCTTCTCGAGAACTATGATTTTCGTTTTTGAATCACTTGATTTCGTTGAGCATTGACAAAGTTATGGACGTTGAAAGGTTGCCCAGAAATTTTGACGAATTTCCCTGTTTTCCCGCGGACAGCCGTATTTCAGGCCATTTTCTGGCCATCTCCGGCGACCATTTGGACTCCAAGCAGGCAAAAAAAATTTCTATACTTCTCTAGCTTCAATTTGGTATATTGTGATCGAATTTGGTTGAGAAACAAGTGAGATATGGAGTTCTAAAGATTGCCCAGGATAGCTGCAAAATTTGTAGAATCCGGTGAAGTTCCATTAAGGTCCGCCACTTGATTAGAATAGTAATCGAGTATCCGACCATTGGATCATCACCAAACTTTAATATGTTATAATACATAATATTTGAGTACCATAGGAACTTACGGATCGCGAATCCGACGTATGGATCTTTCCGAATTAGACTTGTAAATTCATAAAATAAAACGTTGACCGCCACTTGAATTTGCAATTGGCGGAGATCCAACCGTTGGATCGTAATGAAATTTTAGTATGTTATTCTAGAAGCATAATGTGGATATTTAGATGTTATGGATCATAAATCTGAGGAGCGGATCTTCCGGATTGAGTTACGTAGGGTTGTGGACCCTACCGTCGACCATTGACCGACGGTTGACTTTTGGTCAATGGGTCTCAAATCATTCTAGAACGTCCTTGGGGATTTGTTTTATGTAAGTTACGTGTTCTATTGATGAGGATTCTGAGATGTGGTTTAATAATTGTTCTAGGCGCCGATTGTTCATGACGTCTTGATGTTTGTGCTAGGGAGTTGTAGCGCGGACTCCAGGTGAGTGGGCATTTGGTTTTCTATATATACGTATATATGTTTTACATTTTCCCAGAAACTATTTTAAATAAGCGTATATTTTTAAATGCCATGTCATGCTTGCATTTCATTTTATTATATGCACTGGTATGTATATGCATACTATTGTATGACGCTGCGGAGGCCAGGTAAGTTTCAGGTGAGTATTGTATGATGTTGGTGGTTGCATTGGTTATGGTTATACATAGAGACATGTATAGCTCATTATCCTGCACCCCAGTGTTAGTGCTCTCACCCGTGGCCAGGGTACAGTCATTCAAGTGTTGTTCACCTCTCGCACCGCACACTCACATTGGATCCAAGTTTGGTGCACAACCCTGTCGTACAGACCACATTAGGTGGTTCCAACTCGTAGGTGACTCGCGATTATTCGCACAGCCTTCACGTGATCGTAGCACTTGACCGTACTTGTTTACACCCAGCCCTGTCTTACAGACCATAATAGGTGGTTCCAACTCGTGTGCAGGCATATTTGATGAGCTATAGGTTTAGCCGTATAGGTCACGTTAGGTGACTCTGGCTGACATATCATTTTATATTGATTCACAGCACCTTGCTTACATATTTTTTATTGAGATACTTGACATGGCACATACTTTGGTTTTCATTGCTCTCAAGCTTGATTTCTTTATACGTATGTATTATTATTTTCTTGTAAATTATACGGGTTTTACGATGAGGGGTTATTATTTTTGGAAAGAGAAATGGTTTCAAAAAGTTTTGTTTTTACCCACTCACGTTTTCTGTTTTTCGCCCCTCCAGGTTTTAGCTGCTGAAAATTCATTTCGACGATGATTCTTGGCAAATCTCAGTATAGGTGGCTACCTCTGAGGGTATGATCCTTACCCACACTACTGTACTTTACTTATGCTCTGATGTCGTGTGTGAAATGGGTTCATTCCCGCTCACAGCGCACTCTTGTCTTTGGGCACTTTTAGGTTTAAATTTATTCCATTTTCCACATCACTATACTTTATGGCTTCGTCACCTTCCAGGTGTCGGCCAGCACAGCTCGATTAGGAGTCTTAGTGGATATTACGGGTCAGGGTATGTTAAGAAATGTGAGGTGTATAGAAAATATGAGGTGCATGTAGAAAATGTAAGGTGTATATTAAGAATGTGGGGTGTGAGGGTATTATGTGGAAGTATGTGGGGGTATATTAAGATAATTTTTAATTGAAAAAGTAAATTTGAGATGTATTAAATATGTAGGGTTTATTTAACAATTTGTAGGATGTTAAAGCCAAATTAGAATCATACTAATAGAACTTAAATTTTTTTGCCCATTGTATAATTTTGGTTCCTATAGAATTAGAATCAAACTCAATTTTTCGTGGAATGTCTAAGTACATGAACATAGCCTAGGGAATATAAAATAATAAATTTGAAAAAAATAAATAAATAAAAGTTGGACCAATATTAAAAAATGCAGGGTTTCAAAACTAGGCTCCAAGTATATGGGCCTACAGTTGAAAGCCACATTTTTAACATTGTGGAATCTTATAATCTAATACTACGGTTTAGTGGTATTTCTCTTCATTTGTAAGCGTCAGATCTTATTTAATTTTCGCCAAAGATAAATTTAAACTATATTATTGTTGAGGCATTGTGAGGCTTAACTCAACCCCACCGTATCATTTGTTAAAAAAAAAATAATAATAAAAATTAAAAACATTTCGTAATCTGGGAGGCTCCGAATCCAAAGCCCGCTCTTTTCTCAACCATATTACCCGATTTCAAAATTGCCACTAGTAAAACCCTTGAAACCTCTCTCAGTCTCTCAATTACCAACTCTATTGATACCTTTTTTGTTGATTCTTCAACGATTCCGATTTTTCTCGGTACAAGCATCCCATAAAATCCTAACAAGAAGCGCCAATCGATTCTACGCAGTTTGATGTATGAATTTATGATATCCGCCTCTGATTTCGTTAAAGTTTTGTTTTTTGATGTATTATTTGTGTCATTTTTATGGTTTTAGGTGCCATTGATGATTTTTATGGCCTACTCCGATGTCCCGAAATTGTTGGTGGCGGCGGGAATTTGGTGTGCTGCGTACATGGCGGTAGCAGTTCTTGCCTTTTGTCAAATATTTTGCTACGCATGCGGCTGCTCCTGCTCCCATTGAGAATTTGGCGGTGGAGCCGACAGTTCTGGCCCAGGAGCCACTGCAATGGTGATTCTCAATTCACTGCTTGTTTCTGCAATGCAGTAACTTTTTTTTCTATATCAAATAGTTAATACTAGAGTGACTGTCATATACCTGATTATTATTCATTGGAACAAGGTGCTGGTATATCTCTTCGTTAAAAAATAAATCGCCCTTGCAGATTTTGCACAAAATGTACACCCCTTACTATTTTGCTAGCAAATTCCTCCATAAAACTTTGATTGAGGCACTGTCTTTTCTGTTGGAAAGTGTACTCAAAGACCTTTCCAATGAAATATGTAACCTTTTAGGTGACTCGGACAGAGAGAACTGAAATGTGAAGAAGTGTAGAAGCAACAAGACGAATTTACTTTTTTTCCTTTAAACCCGCGGCGGAAAACCTGCTCTAATTTCACTTGACGTAGAAAAGATCAAGGGTCTTGAAGAGACAGGGGTAGTAACTTGAGAATCACTCAACCAGAGCAACGGATTCGCTCGACGTTGTTAATCGTGGATTCCTCAACACAACCAAACCAAATGCTTGTTTAGGAAGGAGAAATCACTTTCTTCTTAGAATAACTTTTAATTCACTTCTTAATCTTACACATGGAACCCTTTAAATAGGAGGCCACCTTACCTTCATAGGATAAATAACTTAACACCCCATATCTATTCGACATATTTGTGATCCACTATTTGGAATCTTTTCAGCAGAACAAGAAGATTAGAGTCCGAGTGCACAGAATTTTGATTGAAGCTCTTTGTTTGGATGCAGCAATCCAATTACAACCAAATCAGGTATCTTTAATCCAATTTTACTTCTTCTATGGAAACAATTGTTAAGTTGAATGTGGTGGTTGATTTAAAGGAAATTTTTTTCTTAATTGCTTGCAGTGGTGTTAGGGATTTGCTGCATATTTGTGTATTTCAATGTATTTGTTATGGTTATGGTTCCTCTATGTTTCGTAATGGGCCTTGGCATTAAGTTTTGAGATTTTACCTTTGGGAATTTTTCAGGTTCTAATGGGCACGGCTGCCCCTAACAATGCTCTGACGATTTTAGACACGGAACAGCTTGATTAATCCTCAGTTCAAAACGTTAGGAATAGAAGCAGAGGTTAAACTTAAACAGCTTTGTTAGGTAGTCAATGTAGCCTAATATTTGCACTCTTCTTCACTTAATTATATTGTGAATACAGCTTTGTAATTACACGTAAATCCTGTTTTGGTCCATAAGTAAAGGTCCCAACTTGGCTGTTTCTTATTTTCTTTTAAAGTTGATTTTATTTTATTTGCCGTTAATTATCTTCCTCTATGTTTGTTTCTATTGAGTTATTTACCAAAATTCTTTGTTAATATGATGTGCTCTGCCAGTTTATCAATTTGATAATATTCCATGGGAACTTTAACGAAAAGATCCATGTATTGTTTACTTTAACGAAAAACCACATTTTTACACTAAAAAATCAATCCTGGTATTATTCACTTTACCCTTTATTTTGTCCTTATTGTTAAAACTCAGAGTTTTCAAACCATTTTCATTAGTTTTTCTATATTTCATTACCTAATGTAGTACTCCCGAACTCTGTTCAGGTTCCTTTTTAGGTTTCCTTTTGAGGTGCTCTGTTCAGGTTCCTTATTTTGTGTATGCTCGTACCTGACATTTGTAAGCTTTTGATTAGTGATGAGAGTTGACATATTTTCTGCGTGTTTATAAACTTATGACATACAATCAGTTTGTTTTGAGTTGGGTTGAAATGATACTGATGGAGCTGTTATGAAGCTCATTTGTTTATAGTTAGGTTGAAAATCACGTTATAGATTCTTTTATTTTGTTGATTCGATTTGTAACAGAGGACCCAAAGAGAAAAAGGAATGAATCTCAAGAGTGGAATAGCAGTGAAGATTGGGAGTACGTTTGTGAAATAGGAGCAGTTATATGCCATTGTGTCTACCGTTCCCTGCTGAATTTCTTTGTCCAATTTTTTCTCTCTTAGAGTCTCTCTGTTTCCTGTTTGTTTTTTGTTCTGCTTTGGGTTGTTCTTGGCTGCTGATTGTGGTGGTTTTTTTTGCAACCTTGTTTCCTTTGCTGTCAATTGCCTCAGTTGCTTTCATGTTGTTGGTACAACGATAACCATTTAATCTCTCTAATTCATACTTCAAACTCGAGTACTGTAAAAGTGACTTCATTAGCTGAAAATGCCCTAGCCTCGTTTGCACAAGGATCAACTTTGAGGTCCTCTAGATCCCTTTCACTATAAAAACCAGGTTTTTGACGTTGAGGCAATGCACTTTTACCACTCAACATCAGGTAATGAAATATTATCAAATTGACAATATTTCGCTGCACACATAAAAGAGACATGGATCGACCGCAAAACAGCATGTGGATTACTGAAGTCTCCTATTGATGTATCGAGCAGTTCAATGGAGTTGCCTTCCATGTGTAAACTTCATGTCTAAAAGATCACAACCACCAATCGTACTGAATAAATAGAAGTACAAAAAATCGAGTAAATATAAATAACAATGCTACACGAACCACATGTTAGATTTTTATGTGGAATCGGATCCATTTTTTACATGAATTATATAAAGTTACGAACTACACCTCAAATCCAAAGAAAACATAAATAAGAGGCTTGGAATCTCTCATATTTGTGTTCAATTCTAAGAATATATATGCACCAACATGAAATATAAGTTACGCCACATAATTTATTTCTTGCCTTGAAGAAGTTGTAGGAAAATCAAAAGATACAATAATGAGAGATAGGTGTGCGGAAATCATTTCCAATATTTTATCTAGCCTCAAGTATTGAAGTAGTGACTTCATTAGCTGAGAATGCTTTAGAAGAACGACCAGCTTCAAGGTCAGTCAAATCCCTTTCATTGTAAAAACCAGGTTTTAGAGGTTGAGCCAATGCACCTTCACCACTCAACATTAGAACTGCAGCTGACATACTCGGCCTGTCTTCTGGATTTTGTTGCACGCACAAAAGACCCATATGAATTGTTCTTACAACTTCAAGCAGAGCGGAGTCCTTTACCGATGTATCAAGTAGT
Organism: Pyrus communis; assembly: GCF_041283825.1. NCBI lineage: Eukaryota > Viridiplantae > Streptophyta > Magnoliopsida > Rosales > Rosaceae > Pyrus > Pyrus communis. The sequence goes on from NC_142569.1 coordinate 6,030,134, forward strand.
TCGAGAGGCCTGCCTTCTATGTGTAGCATCCATGCCTAAAACACGAAAACTAGTCTACTTAGTAGAAGTAGTGGAATCGAGCGATAAGAAATTTTAACTTGATATTTGATGTTGTCACACTCACATGTCCAAGAAGGTTGAGTTTGTGGTCTGGATGAGAGAATTCTCTATTTCTGCTCCCACTCACTATCTCTAATACCAGAACACCAAAGCTGTAGATGTCGGACTTTATTGAGAAGAAACCATCAATTGCATATTCTGGGGACATGTAACCGCTGCAAACTAATGTGTCAAAAAACGTTTTTATACGCAAAGAATCTAGACTTTCTATTAGTGTTTTCGAAAATTCTTAAAAAGCAATCATACAATTGTGTTTTAGGATACTTACTATGTTCCAACCACTTTCTTCGTTTCTGCTTTCGTTTCATTTCCTCCAAAGCTTCTAGCCAGGCCGAAGTCTGAGATTTTCGGGTTAAATTCACTGCCTAATAAAATGTTACTTGCTTTGAGATCTCTATGAATAACTCTCAATCTAGAATCTTGATGAAGATAGAGGAGCCCTCGAGCTATCCCATTAATAATTTCAAAGCGCTTCGGCCAGTCTAACAACATCCTTTTTCTTTGATCTGCAAAATATCGTAGTTCATAATTGTCAAAAAATACATCATGCCAGCATAAGCGAATTGATGGAACCAAAGTTTAAGGTTTTTGAGCGGTCAAACCAAAAATAAAGAAGTCTAAGCTCTTGTTAGGCATGAACTCATAGATCAGTATCATCTCGTCTTCTTGAATGCAACATCCAAGAAGCTTCACTAGATTCCTATGCTGAAGTTTGGCAATAAGTTTAACTTCATTCTTGAACTCGTTAAGTCCTTGTCTAGAACTTTTTGAAAACCTTTTCATTGCTATTTCTTGTCCGTCTTTCATCGTACCCTAAAATCCATCAGCTTATGTTATGGCCAAGATTCATATTCTGTAGTTTGCACACTACTTATATCCATCATTCCATATTATGACCAGAACTACATATCTATGCAACATGGAAACAGTTAAGGACTACCTGGTTTTACCTTAAATACAGATCTGAAACCGCCTTCACCAAGTTTGTTTTCAATTGAAAAGTTACTGGTTGCAGAAACTACAGTCATCAAGTCAAATAACGGTAATTCCATATCCTCCTTTTGGCTACGTCCCAATTTTCCTGCAAGGACGCAGTAACAAGGGGTGAAAAAAAAAAATTCCCTATACAACTGAACTGTAGAGGGGCAGAATAGTACAGCCAACTTACCACCTTTTTGGTGCTGCTTCTTCCAAACATAAAATAGCAGGGCAAGGCCTAAAATCAGCAGTCCGGTAGACAATACAGTAGTGCTTATTATGATTCTCATTTTCTTTGCATTGGATTCAAAGTATTTAGCATTGATCTTTGTATCGTCTTCATGATCTATGAATGACATTTTTGAAAACAGAAAATCTATGAGTCGGAGAGTAATAAATAAATAAATAAAAACTGTATAATGCCTATCATCCAACTAATACTTGCTAGTTTGTGAGACAATTCTAAAAGAAGATATTGCTAATTGTGTCAAAATTCAAGGTTTAAACTGTTGGAAACAATACAACGTTTCACTTCATTATGTCTTGACTTTGTTTCAAGCATTTGGTCATGAATAAATAAATGCATATTCACCAACAGGTGTTTTTTGCATACCTAGTTCCGATGCAGCCATTCTTATATAAATATCTTGCCCGTTCTCAGCAAAGTATCTTATATCAATTAGATCGCCGTACCACAGCAAGCACCCGCTTCCTCCATTCCGAACATCTAAATTTGTATAAGCCGTGCAGGAGCAGGTCTTCATGCACACCATCTCACATTCCTTGAGGTTCATACTTCTGCTAAGCCAGGATTGTTCTGTGCTAGGCAACTTCACCCCCGAGTACTTTTGGAACACATCTCCGGTGCAATTTAGAGGAGTCTTTCTCACACAGCCATTATACCAATCTAACATATCCCATTCTTTCGGAAACTTTGGTGTAAATCCTTTTAAACAGCTGCAAACCGGGGACTTTTCCATGTTACATGCACCATGTACACCACATACTGCATAGTTGTCACAGTAATCAGTTTGGGCTGCTAGGGAAGGAGCCCAACCTTTGGTTCTATCAATCCATGTGTAGCTGTGCACTCCATCTGAGGTTATAACCACCCTCGTAAGGATTGAGTTGTTGTGAAGCTTGTAACTGAAGTACATTTCATCATGTTCAGAAACAAGATCGTATGTGTATATAGCGTTTGGATTTAACTGAGGCGCTCCACTCAACCGGAGTCCATTCCATGGTCCATACCGAAATTTAATGACCGAACCTTCCCTCCCAAATATTTCAGCATATCCTTTGGGACCAAGTTGAATTGTACAATTGCCTTGAGAAGGATCCTGAGGACTTTTCCACGATCTAAGATGCCAATTGAAGCCTGTAACTGTGTTCCTACCAATCTTCGAACCTGGTAAGAATGTATTGCCAGGGTAATCAAAACTTTGCCACAGAAAGTTCCCAGGGTCATCATCACTTCTATCTGCCACGACAAGATTACCCGAATCCAAAAGACGTGCCACTGGATTCTGTGCGGTTCTTGATGTATTGGAGGACCAAACTGTGCTCATGTTGTGGCTGAGGACAAGAATTCCGGGGTTAGTGACCTTCAGAATGCCGGACTTATCAGTGAGGGGTGTGTCTCTGTTGGCAACCCATACTATGGTTGTCACAGATATCTTGTACCATATCCCCACGTACCGTCTATTAGAAGCATCAAGACTGAAAAATCCTAACTCAAACGTACCGCCAGTTGAAACTACAGTCTCACCTTCTCTAATGGACTGAAATGTACTCACGGCGTCATCAGCTGTGGAGAATACTGCTGCGACGATGAGCAGCAAAGAAGAGTAGAAAAGAAGCAAGCATATCTTAGTTGAAACTTTTGACGGATTTTTCATGAACTTCATGGGAAAGCACAGAATATTGAAGGTTTCCATTGTCCGTCTATATACTTTCTACACGGTGATTTAAATGTTTGTCTGTCATTTGAACACCTTACTGAAATAAACATTGGTACCTTTTCCTGCAAGTAACCAATCATTTTCGAGTTCCTTCAATATTGTTGAATAGTCGGGTGCGTGGGAAGACAAATTGTTCTCCTAAGTGTGAGACTAAGAAAGTCGTGTTTCCACAAAAACAAACAAAAAAAAGAAAAAGAAAGCCGTGTTTCCACAAAAAAAAACAAAAAAAAGAAAAAGAAAGTAGCAGCCGGATACTTCACTCTAGTAGAAAATATCCGAATTAATATGTGGTCATCCAGTTCCCTCAGCTCAAAGGAAACTTAAACGTTTGATTGCTGCACTCTTTCGCATTTGACTTTAATATACAAATGCTAGAAAGTATCAATGAGAGTCTTTGGCAGGAGATAATATTCTCTGTAACTGGTTGTATATCTCGTTGTGTCCATCTTTCTAATCACGTTAATTTTTTCATTTCTAAGTCAATATGCTACACATGTAATGGAATAATTTGGTGCTCTTGTCATTTTCTTTAGTTTATACTAGCAAGCGTGCCCGCACAATGGTGCAGGTTTTGAAACTATATAAAATGTTTTAAATATATATATGATAAGTCTTACTACTTGTTTACATGTGGAAATCTATATACAACCCTATCTACAATAAGAAACAATGAGTAGTATTGAATTTCCTGAATCTAATGGGTTTGTTCCTTCACTTTGTTCCTCCTCCTTTCTTATGATATGTAGCTGTTTTCGTTTATCTATTAGAAATTGGAAAAATAGAAGTTAATGTGAACAAATGACAATTGGATTTGTTATAGGATGCTCTTGCTAAGATCAGAACAATAAAAGGAATAACATAAAGTTGGAAAACAAATGCATAAATAGACAGATAGTGTTCTAGAGAAAGGTCTCTATCTTGATATTCAACACAAAATTTCAAATCCAAAGTATTTAGCATCTTTCAACATGAAAGAGCGCTAATTGCATTAACTAATTAAGCTTAGAAATGGATTCAAGTAGATAGCCGATTAAAATTGAGAACGAAATTCATCAACAAAGTTGGAGCCGGTCTTTGGAAAATTGATTCCATTGTTCCATTGTGTTCACTCCAAACACTGCAATGCTTGAGTTTTTTCCCTATACATTCTAATTGTGACAACCCGTTCTAAATTTTACGTTTTTATTTTATTTTAAAAGCGTGAATTTACGAAATTGCCCTAGAGGCAAGGACTTTGACTTCTGTTGACCATCGACTTGAGAGATGTGGGACTTATTCTTTTAGCATATCCTCGTAGTACTCGTTGGTACGAACATATAGGCGAAAGTCGTTTGCGAGTTCGGATTATACGGTATAGTTACGGACGTTCGAAATTGGTTATTCAAGGTTTAGTGTTAATTAAATTAAATCCCCACTTTGTGGAGTGAAGCCAAAAAATCAGAAATGCAAAAAAAAAAAAAAAAAAAAAAAAAAAAAGAGAAAGAAAGAAAGAAAAAAAAGGGGGGAAAAGCTCCCGTGGGTTCCGTCCGTACACCTCTCCGACTACCCATCTTTCAAGGCCGATTCCGGCCAACTCCGGTGGAGTTTTTCGATGCCACCACAACCATCTTGAAGCTCTCATTCCCCTCTACAAAACCCACCCAAGAACCACCTTGATTAACCATGGATGTGGCGGTTTAAGGCCACGAAAGTTGACGAAAATCAATAGTGCTCCGGCCACCCTTTTCGATTTTCCGGCAAATCGGCAAAGCGATGGCCGATGCCACCACTTGGGCTTTGTAGCCTATCACCCCAGGAGCAAAACCCAACCAACCTTGACCCCGTTGTACCACCGTAGACGACGAATCGACGTCGGGAAATTTTAGGCACCCGCCGGCTTTGTGGGCAAAATTGATCATCTTCCGTCCACTTTTGGACTTCGTGGAAGGTATGAAAGTTGCTCCACTCACTGAGATATTCATTTCTGTGAAGTTTGAGAATTTTTGGAAATAGTTGGATTTTCCGGCGAGTCGGGGCGGCCGACCACCACCTGCGGCGGTGAGTGCGGCGGCGCGTGGCCAGTGGGCCGCCTATGCTATTTTTAGGCTATGTCGAATGTCTTGAATTCAGTTTTGTTATTTGAATGACATAGGTTGATCGTTGGAACCTAAATTCGTTACGATACGTTGCTTGATGAAAATGTGAATCGACGATCCGACCGTTGGATCGTTACCAAACTTGGATACATTATAATATGTAGTATTTAAAGATCATAGGAATTTATGGATCGGGAATCCGATGTACGGATCTTCCCAAATTGAATTTGTAAGTTAGTAAAATAAATGTTCACATCCACTTGGTTTTGGGTAAATGGCGGAGATCCAACCGTTGGATCGTAATGAAATTTTAATATGTTATTCTAGAAACATATTGTGGATCGTTGGGAGTTGTAGATTGGAAATCTGATATGCGGATCTTCCAAATCGAGCTATACAGGGTTGTAGACCCTACCGTCGATCTTTGATCGACGGTTGATTTTTGGTCAATGGGTCTCAAATTATTCTTGAAGGTCCTTGAGGATATGTTTTATGTAAATTATGTATTCTATTGGTAAAAACTTTGAGACGTGATTTGATAATTGGTCACAGGCGACGATAGATCGTGATGTCTCGATGTGCGTGCAAGATAATCATAGCGTGGACTCCAGGTGAGTGGGCCTTTTTCTTTCATAGGCATATAATTGATAGTTCCACAAGCACTTCTATAGTGATCTATGCTTGTTACCTACAATTAATCATTTCGAACTACGAATGGCTTGATCCCTGTTTAGGGTACGTAGGCAGTCTAACAAGACGTTAGATGCAGCCATATAATAAATGAGATTAAATAATTGAGACAATAGCCTTGTTTAGTGAATTGAGCAATGTGAGGGACATTGGTGGGAATTGTGAGATTTAGCTTTATGATTTGGTGATTAAATGTTGATCATAAATCAATGCGTGAAGAATCAAGAAATTAAAGTAAGGAAAGGTAAGTATGATAATTAATGTAACTAGGGTCTAATTGGGCTTATCACTAATGATTACTCTCAAAAGTAAATAGTTTGGGAGTAGGGTGTTATTGATTGTACATGTTACGCCGTATTATATATATCTTGGGAATATCATGAAATGTTTGGGTTTAGATTGCATCATGGCATATTCATATGGATATTACCTGGACCTGACTATTGTGAATGCTTTGAAGTGCTATATGACGCCGCGGACGCCCAGGTAAGCCTCAGGTGAGTACATGTTGATGTTAGTGATGTTAGTGAGTATGATTGTGTTGAGATATAATATAGCTCATAAAACTGCATCCCGGTGTTAGTGCTCCCGCCCGTGGCCAGGGCACAGTCCTTCACGTGATGTTCACCTCCCGCACCTTACGCTCACCTTGGATCCAAGGTAGGTGCACAGTCCTGTCGTACAGACCACTTTAGGTGGTTCCGACTCGTAGGTGACCCGCGATTATTCGCACAGCCTTCACGTGATCGTAGCACTTGAGCGTATTTATTTACACCCAGTCTTGTCATACATACCACTTTAGGTGGTTCCGACTCGTGTGCAGGTATACTTATTGAGGTATTGGCTAACCATGATTGATGAGATATGAATAAGTCGTACATGTCACTATAGGTAACTCCGACTTATATGCTAGCCATGATTGATGAGATATGGATAAGTCGTACAGGTCACTATAGGTGACTCCGACTTATATGCTAGCCATGATTGATGAGATATGGATAAGTTGTACATGTCATATTAGATGACTCCGACTGATATATCATTTTGTATTGATTAAGTTCATTTGGCCTACTTATTATTGCATGGTGGAGTTGATGGCAAACTGTGGTTCTAGCCATTTCTGAGTATGGTTTGGATTATGTATATATGTTGTATTGTCTTATGGAAAACGATACGGGTTTTACATTTAGGGGCATTACTGTTAGAGAGGTAATAACTTTAGGAAGCTTGGTTTTATTGCTTACTCACACTCTCTGTTTGGTGCCCTCCAGGTTTTAGCTGCTGTGTTTGTATCGACAAGAATCTGTGGCGAATCTTAGTATTGATGGATATTTCTGAGGGTATGATTCTTACCCACACTCCCGTACCTTACTTATGCTCTGACATCGTGCGTAAAATGGGTTCGCTCCCGCTCGCAACGCACTCTGGTATTAATAATTTTTAGGTTCAAATTATTCACATTTTTCTACACTCTATCACATTTTATGGCTTCATCACCTTCCAGGTGTCGGCCAACACAGCTCGATTCGGACTTTCTGGGTCGGGTGTGTCACTAATTAATCACTATTTAACCGAAAAATACAATTCATAGAATAATAATTACATAAAACAGAAGAAGAAATATTAAAATCATGGGGTTACCTGAATTCTGGGGTCCAAGGGTGATAGCTTAATGGCACCAAATTGAAATCATAAATCCAAAACCCAATCAAATGATAAGGAAAAGAAATAAAAATGTTACCTTCCTGAGAATAAGGCCCAGAAGCTGCCCCAGATTTTGAGTCGCATAACTGAGGTTGATTACTGCTAAATGCAAAGAAGAGAAAATACATGTTATTACCTATTAAAAAAAAAAAAAAAAAAGAAGCAGAATAACCAATAGGGTTTCGCTCTAATATGTTATTAACTAATTTACACAAAATTAATTGAAGCAAACAAAATCTGAAAACAGGGCTAACTATCGAATTGTCGGGGTTTGAGCTTTTTGGTTTCAGGTTTGCATGTTGATCTGCTTACTTTGTCACATTCAACTCTCGAGCTTTTCAAACGCATAAATTACCTTAACTACCACAACAATATATATACACACACACAGATTGCTTAAGGGGAGGGATCCCCATTTTTCTAAAAAAATGGGGACATGCTCCCCACCGTTGGATTTAACTGTAATGAAATTGTGTGGTTGAGATTGAGTGACCTATGTTTTAATTTCAACCACACTATTTCATTAAAACCAATCTAACGGTGGGGAGCGTGTCCCCATTTTTTTTGAAAAAATGGGGATCCCTGCCCTTACGCAATCTATATGTGTGTGTGTGTGTGTGTGTGTGTGTGTGTGTAATTTCACAAATAAGTATCTAATTTCACAAAATATATGAAACCTAGATCAAATTTTTTGATAAAAACTAAGAATAACTCCACAAATTACTAAATTGTAAAAAAAATTCAGAATCCAGATTAAATTTCAACTTTAAAAACCCCAATTCGGACAATATACCCACAATACCTCCAAAGACGCTCACCTTCACAGTATGCAGACGGGACGGGACAGAACGGAATGGGACGGGACGGGACGGGACGGGACAGGACGGAATGGAACGGAGCGGGAGCAAAGATACCCTCGGATGGAAACAAGGAGGAAGAAGAAGGAGACGGAGAGGTTATAATTTTGTGTTCCACGGATGTGGAACGAGTCGTTCCAGGGGGTGAGGTGGAATGAAAATTCACCCAAAACTCGTCCCGTGGAACAGCTCGTTCCACCCGTTTTAGGTGCACCAAACGTGGAATGAAACGTCTTGTCCCATTCTGTTCCGTCCCGTCCCACGTACCAAACGGTACCTTAAACCACTCCAACATAAACAATCATGCTTTTAGCACAACACAAACAGTACATGACCCTAAAATATGGGGATAAAAATTGAAATTTGAAGCAGACCCAGAACCCTAAATGTCAACCTCAACGATTCAGACTCACTAAATTCTAGTGTTTCTTCAGCTTTTCTAATAATGTGGTAGTTTCTGTGTGAGTGTGTGCGCTGAGAGAGAGAGAGAGAGAGAGAGAGAGATGTGAGCTGCAAAAAAACCTTATTATTTATATCAAAGGGCATGTAAGAAAACATGCATTAGGAAGCAAAGTGATAAATCTGTCTCTCATATACACATCCTTATTATGCTATTGAATTACCCAGCTACTACTCATCATCCAAGTTTCAACTCAAACTCTGCTGAATCATATATGCCTTCACGCTGCAGCCACACGAACTGCGGTCTCCTTAACTTCTTCAGCCTTTCCCAGCAAAATCACAACTATGAGACAGAAATAGGGGCAACTTTAGGATTAGGAACACATAATTATTACAAAAGTCCAGCAGTGAATAACATAACAACTTTGATCAGTAAAATCAAAAGGAAATAATGAACCTGAGCCTTGAACACAATCCGTCCATCTTCGCCATCCAGCTTCGAGACAACAGTAGAGGTGCTTATGCCTGTTTCAGTAATATCGACTTACTATTTTCAACAACAACTTCATTGCTCTTCAGACTCTTAGCATTTGTGTTCAGAATATGAATAGTTGTACCAAATAACTTGCAAAAATTAGAACAAAATGCTGAAACTTGATGCAAATTAAAACCATGGCTGTGTTAGTGACGGAAAAAAAATACTAAAAAAACAATGTCAATCACAAATATATGAAACCTAGATCAAATTTCTTGATAAAACCTAAGAATAACTCCACAAATTACTGAGTTGTAAAAAAAATTCAGAATCCCAGATCAAATTTCTTGATAAACTTTAAAAACCCCAATTCGGAAAATATACCCATAATACCTCCAAAGACACTTAATTTGCATTATTCACAACAAAAAAAGAGTATACATACATCAAGTTTCGCTCTTAAATTCGAAGGAGGACAAAATTAGGATTAGAGTTTTACGATTCTAACCCAAATTTGGCCAAATTCAAGCCTACCATCAGCAATTCCAGTTCGTACACCGTCAAACCACCATCACCCAGATGAATGTTAAACATGCAACACGAAAACGAATCAATTCCCTAAAATTTCGACTAAAACCTAGAATAACTTACCTTGAGTAGAGAGGGTTTTAGAAAACGATGCCGTTGGAGGTCCAAAATTTGACGCTGCAGCGGCGTGGCGATGGTTCCGCTGCGAGTAACAGTAGCCCCTTTTCTCTTTCTGTATATACTAGAACACATTAGCCGCGCGTTACTGCGAGTTTTAAAATTGTGTCAAATGTTTTGTTCAAACAACGTAAAAATGATTTGAGAGAAAACTAATACTGTTTAAACTAGAAATGTTTGAAAAATTGTTCAACGCATAAAATGCGTAAAGAAAAAAAACTTTTAAAATTCATTGTCATCTATTTAGAAAAGAGGACTGCAACATAGGACATGGATTCTGGGTTAATAGCTGCTGGTATCCTACTATTTAGATGCAAAAAATATTGCAGGTAGACATTTCAATTCAGTGGTTTCTAGCTTTGCACTGCCTGCAACAGTTGCACATAAAATATTACAGGGTTGTGTGCTATTTACATTCAAAATATATTGGCAACATTGTGCTATTTACATGCCAAAAACATTATTAACATTGTGCTATTTACATGCAAAAAATATTAAGGCATTTAGACCATGTTGTACTGTTCAGTTGGCAAAAAAATATAAAGAAACATTGTCTGTGGATTTATTAAAATCCATAATAACTGTCTTGTTTCTCTTCAGCAAAACATGAAGCATTTGCATCAACCTTCTTGACTGTTGAGAAAGCAATCCAGGGAAAGAGAAAAAAAAGTAAAACATAAAAACGAATGATAGAATGATGCAAGAATAAAATTATAATCTGGAAAATATAATATAAGACGGATGGTCACCCAATATTTTTTTGGTGGAGAGGTGTCTTTTCCTTAACCAGTTGGAGAAGATCTTTTCAATAACTTGATAGGAATTTCATCAAAATCTTGGCCACTGGCTTCCGAAATTTCTTCCATATCACTGTTTTAAAAACAGAGCAAACGTTGAAAAATAGGGATGCCTAATAAAAAATAAAAAATTAATTTAAACACGGCAAAGATAGTTGTTCACTAATGTATTACCTTTTTTGGCATCGAAAAAAAGCGGTCTACTGACTGATTCCCTCTTTCTTTTATATGATTGGGCACTTGTATCTGGGGTAGAGGTAGATGATGATAATGTAGTGGAAGGCATTGATACTTGTTTGAAAAGAGTCTGCGGAGCTGCTGGTTGCATGGACACATCTTTAGAGACATTGTGGATGAGAAGATCATTGAAGTTCATGTAATTTTTTAGGCTGCTGAATCGGAGGTGAAAATTTTTTTTCTGCCCTATCAGTCTTAAAAATTCATTTGACAATTGCTGTTGATCCGCTAATCTCTGATTGAAGACCAAATTTTTGCAGCTTGCACTAAATAATGTTTCCCCGCATTTACCAATTATTAAAGCACCGGTTTCATCAGTTTCATCCTGAAGAACCAAGTTTACCTTGTACCTATGTATATAAATGAAAGTTAGTTGCTGTAATTCAATTTATAACAGCAAGAAAAATTGATAATGCAGTTGATGAACATAAACATTATTCATAGTTGATTTATTTAATCAGACAGATATCATTGATTGAGCTAAATGGAAATATATGTTTTGTACATAGTAAGTGAAATGGTAAATTTGCTATATATATATATATATATTTCACAGGTGAGGGATTAGTTATTAAAGCACTGATTTCATTAGTTTCATCCTGAAGAACCAAGGGTACCTTGTACATATGTTTAAAAATGAAAGTTAGATGTTGTAATTCAGTTTACAACGGCAAGAAAAATTGATAATGCAGTTGATGAACAAAAACAGTTATTCATAATAGATTTATTTAATCAAAAAGATATTACAAATAGAGCTAAATGGAAATATATGTTTTCTACATAGTAAGTGAAGTGCTAAATTTGCTATACATATAGTTCAGAGGTGAGGGATTAGCAAAACTATTAATAACCAAATAATTATTTTAAGACAAAAAGGAAAATACCAAGGAGTTGGAATTTGATTTGGGTGTTTGTGACAAGTTCTGTCCAGTTGGATCCTTATGCATTTGCTTGACACAGGTTGGGCAAGCACTGTACCACCAGTCGTGCCTTGTGTCAAAACGTTTCACAGATGCTTCACACAAAAATGTATCATCCTAGAAAATATTTTAACCAAGATTTGCATCAGCGATGTTCATGATACATATGTTTTGTTAAAAATGCGAGAATCCAATGACAAAATTTTAGCCAAAGAAAATAACATGTGATTAGTTTGTATACCCTGTGTAAATCTGGATCCAAAAAAGCCAACTGATCAATTGTCATTTTTTTCGCAGTCTGCAAGATTTCGGCTTCATTTGCTTGGTTCGAAGATGAGGGCAATATTCTGAGAGAATATACCGAACTGGAAAACCTGCAACATTTAATATGCAATTTTATCTCGATGATATTGCAGAAACAAAAATTTTTGCATTCCAAAAATATTAAACATAGATTCAATTTGTTTTAACATTATTAAATATGCTCACATTGATTTGTATGAGTTTATTTCTGGAATGTCTGGGTCAATGAAGAAATTTGAGAAACCAGTGTTGTTTAGGATAACATTGTCTACCTATGAAGAAAACAATGAACAAAGTGAAAACCAACAATTAACAAAAATAAAAATTTATCAATACAATTTAAGTACCTCAATGTATTTCAAATTGAGTTAGTTTTTACAAATTTTTAAAAAGTAGCACAAAAAGAGAATGATAATTTATTAGTTCATATGATAACAGATGAATGTGTAAGCAAATGTTGTAATTAACAATGCATGTGTATCTATGTAATGAAAGTGTGCGGGCAAAGATTTCTCTAGAGCAGGTGTATGGACCTTAGCATAACTTCCCAAGGGATTGGCACTTTTGATGTATATGTTCAGTAGTTGGGCTCTTGCTTGTCTTGTGTGCTACAATAAGAGCTTGAAGTTAGTTCTAAAAGATGCCTTTGTGGGGCCTTAGGTGTAGGCCTTGAGGCTCGCAATCAAAACTAACTAAATGCTTAGGCGTGCTACTGCTATCTCAGTATAGCAGATGTATAACAAGTGTGTTTCAAGTTGATTACTTGTGCTCCAAGTTACTCAAACTTCTTGTTATCAAAGGATTGTCACGGATGAGTTAAGTCTGTATTAAGTTCTTTTTCTTGCCTTGTAAACAAGGACTTTTAGTTCATAATCTTGTATGTTCGAATGGAGGAGTCCAGAGCCTTTTAAGTCATTTGTTTGGTTCCAAGTTGCTCTTAGTGAAAATATATCCATTAAGTTAACCAGATCCAGATGCAAATGGGACTCTTAAAATAGAAAACAGGTGGAAATGACTTGAATATATATTGAAAAATGCATTAAGCAATAGATCTACTAATTTAGATGACAAACTAAGAGCCTCAAGGCCAGATTTCACCTTGTCTGGCAAGGTTGAACTTCTTGCAGCCACTTTTCTTTGATTTTACAGAGGTTGTAGACTAAAAAGGATGGATGGTAAACAGGTTTACACAAGAGGATCGATACTACAACATTGGGAATGTAGTAGAGTTTTTATACTAGACAAAAGATAGCTTTTCTAAGGGAACTATTGCTAAAAGGACTGAATCTTGGTTGATTTTAGCTTGAAGGGTACGAACTGGCTTGAGAGCAAAGTTTGTATGTTTGTTTGTTTGATTGGTTTAGTGTCTTTGTCTCTGGGGCCTATCTTCCCTTTTATAGGCAATTTGGCCTGATTGCTGTAGCTTTTGCTCTTACCCGAAAGCACTGGAATGATAGTGAGTCATCAGTTTTTTACTTGTAATGCCACTAGAAAGTCCCTTTTGGCTGATAGTAGGTTGGTCTCCATCACTTGTCACTTCCGTTATGGACACATGGCTTTTGTCTTGGCTGAGAAGTCTTCAGCTTGTTTCTGGTCTCGACGCTGAGCTTCGGGCAAATCTTTATTTATTCTGGCATCTTTGGGCTCCTCCTCATTCATGCCCACTATTCAAATACGAACCCAAATAGAAAGAATAACAATATTCAAATTAAATTAAATGGCAACATTTAAGACAAACTGTATAATAAATTTATTAGAGAATGATGTAAAACTGATTATTATTTTTTGATATTAAATACCCCGGTACAACTTCACTTCCAAACTTGTAAAAACAGCAATAACCCGCAGCAACAAAGCTTCGACAGAGAAGAAAAGTTCTTTGCAACATTTCCCCAAAGTGTAAGTTTTGCCTCTTCTAACTGCAATTCGAAAAAGAATTTTAGCACTCAATTTAAAGATTTTTTTTTTTAAATTTGGCTAACAAAAAATGGAGTCATTGTTAAAACGATTATCTAATTATCAAACGACATACAATTATTAGATGGTATTTTAATTTTTTATGCAGTGGGTAGAATGAAAAGTAAATGAAAAGTAAATGAAAAAAATTACCTCAGATTTTCAACAACGATGTCACATTTGTGCACAACTTTTTCATTGACCTGTTTTGGTTCTAAGCGTTGCATTCCCTTCACATGACCCACCACATCTTGTAATTTAACAAACAAATGTGATAAGATGATTAGAAATTGTTGAATGACACAAACACTAATGTTTTTACAATTATATATATATAGCATTACTTGCCAGTATATCAACACGATTCAACCAATGATAAAGCATATTGTAGTCTTCTAACAAAAATCTGTGGCGAATAATGGTTGGAAACTCATTTGTAATTTTCTTGAAAACTGTTTTCACCGTGAACACAATTTGGCTATCATTTGGCACCACTCTGTATTCGGCCTTCCTTCTATTGATGCGAAAATGTGTGTAGGAGCTTCTGGGGTCAGATGTGAGGTGTGGGAGTTGGGACGCAGGGGAATTTTAGTCGTGACTGACGGAAACTAGAGGATGTGGGCAGCTTTTTGAGCTGCATTGCTGTTGTTGTGTCTTGACTGAAGGCTTATCAGTTTGCAATCCCTACGATTTGTATCAGTGAAGGACTGAGTGAGCAAAGGCGTTAGACTTCTCTGCCTTATGCGTGTTTCTAGTTTGATGTGATCGCATTTACCCTGATACTAGAGCGTCTATGAGTTCGTAAGCGTGCCTAGTGCTCCAATAGTCAAGGTCGGGATAATTTTGTTCTGATACCAGGCAGTCCTTCGAGGCATTAGATTTCTATGCCTAATGCGTGTGTCTAGTGTGATGCGATTTGCACTAACCTTGATACTAGGCCGTCTATGAGTTCATATAGCCCCCATCCCTAGTGCTTTAACTGTCTTTTGTATCGATACCAGGCAATCCTGTGAGGCATTAGACTTATATGAAGCCAGAAATTTTGGGCTTGTTTTGTTTCGGCTTTGACAATAGATGATGCATAAGTAGCACAGAAAATGAACAAGGGGGACAAAAGTTAAATAGTTCAAACGGTTAGTAAGTAACGAAAGATGTAACTCAACCAATTTGCCTGTATCATCCAGCGAACCTTTAGGCATTGCTTTTATTTGTCAAAACAGATAAAATAGTGTGCAGTGATTGTTCTATTTCCTAATGTTAGCAATGTATACTGGTCAAACAGTGATTCTTTTGTTGCCGATAAACTCTGATTAGGAAAGTTGATTTTTCTTGTTTTGCTTTTGAAGTCATTTTGTGCTCTGAGAAAACAGTACGGATTTGGAGTGGCATCACAGATGATTAACTTTCACTTGTTCGCTTCTGCAGTGTACACTTCGTTTTTGGTTCAATTTGACAACTAACTACAATGTGGAGAATGTCAGACGTGACGATTAGGGACTTGGATCCCATAGGATGACGGCTAGGCCTTCAAATGTTGATTTACTTGAGACTTTACAGTTGCAGGAACTGTTTTTGTGTGAGAATCTACAAATTTGTCACAATATACTGCAAAACCGATTGTGAACTACAAGAATTATAATGAAAATGAGCTCCGAGTATTGGCGAAGAAATTAGTTTACTTTTTACTCGATTCATAAAGGTTTTGTTGTCCTTGATTAAATGTTTGCGCGATTTGAAGGGTGCAATTGCAATTGGTTTCATCTGTTTTTATTGTCTTTCATTCCAATGGATATGAGACCTTGTGCTTTTTCCTTCTTTGTCATCCCTGTTTCTACTGCTCTGCTCGGGTTCATCGATGACCTCAGCTCATTGCTACTGCTACTACTCAAATGTCTTAGTTGCTACCTACACCTTCACCCTGTCACTGTCACCACACCGATGATATCCAGCAGATTGCACATCTCTCTATCACCGGAGGCTGCTGCAATACAACCGCTATGTAGCCGTTTTGTCACATCCACCGCCATCACACTTGAGCCAACTTCCCCACAATCTCGATATAACAGTAAGGACTCCCAGCACATGAGGAAGATTTTGTTCAGAGATGAGTATGAAACTCTGAAGAAGTTGTATAATTCTTATCGTACAACTTGCAAGAAGTCGTTGCAGAAGAACCTAATGTATACATTTTTTTTTTTCACATAAACTACAGCCAAATTGTGCTGTTTTGCCCGAAATGCTTACTACAGAACGTATACATTTTCCCGTATGAAGCTTACTGAGATGGTAAGCCAAAAATGTTCCATATAGCCTTCCACCTTTACCTCGTTACTTTTTGTTGAGAAGATGAGCAAGGCAGCGAAGTTCCTCGAACGCGTGCATTGTGTCTGCATCGAATCCCCCTGCAAACTGCATATCAAGCAAGAAATATATCTCAATCTTCTGCATTTTGAATGGACAAAAAAGCACAAATAATTTCGCATCTTTTTTGTTCTACTAACCTGATGAACTCTGAAAGCAAATCTCACTCCCTGAAGCAGCATGTAATCCATTGCAGGATCTTTCTCCGCTGCTGCCTTCGACTGAAGTTCCATAGCCACCCTCATCATGTACATCTTTGCCAACTTGACTGAGCCAAACTTTATCTGCAAGATCGGCATCAAATTAGATATGCGATACACAAGCTGACCACTATTCGTTCATAAAGAATATCAAAGTCTACCTTGCTTAAAATTCCATTGTCAAGCATCCAGTCTGTGGGGATTTTGAAGTCCCTGCAATTACGCATCAATGACTCCCTTGTCCGGAAAAGGTTATAAACTGTACGCTCCATCCTGTGAGAGGTAAGGAAACCCTTGGTAAGTAAGTTTAACTAGTAGGAAAAGGATTGAACATTCTAAGAAATTAGCCACGAAATTTCTTACTTCTCAGACAAGGAAACCATTTTCTTTAGTGCAATGTCACAAGCCAGTCTGTTATCATCCTTGTAAGAAGACACTTCAAACTCCAGTTTCTTGAGATCTCTGTAGCTGAATGCTGCTTCTCGCAGTGTGTCGGCTTTCTTTTCTGGCCAATCAAAGTTCTTTAGTACTGCCCTCTCATCCACCTTTCAACAGAAAGTAAGCTTAACAGTAAGAAATCGGCATGGCTTCCCAGTTCCATTTGAAACAAATCAACCATTACATCACTGTAGGTGAAGACTGAAATATTGCACACAAAATTATAAACTGGTTTTTCTGGTCGTTAGAAAGATCAAACTTACAAGAAAGGAAAGTTCGTCATCGAGCCACTTCACAAATGCCACAACATCTTCAATGTTTTGATAAACTGCATTGTTCACCTCTCTTATCAACGAATTCACGAATTCTCCTTGAGTCTCCACATCTGCCTTTATCTGCAAAGCAAATGGCGGTTTCATTCAATAAGAATTTGCAGTAGTCTAGTCTGCTAGAAAGCCTATGACTTCAAAAGAAACTATAACTTAGAAGAAATGAACTTCAAGCAGCCAAATTATAAATAACGGGGCAAGTGATCACTTACAGCAAGCAAATGTGATGATCGGTTCTCAATTTCTCCGATCATGCTACTACGAACATTTGCAACATCTGGGCCATCAGGAGCTCCTCCATTTGAAGATTCTTTCCTAGACTCTCTCTTCATCAGTGAATGATAAAACTCAACTACTTGTGGGGCTCTTTGTACCACTCCTGTGGGACTAGTCTTCGCTGCAAACTTAGGAGGAGGCGGTGGGGGAAGTGGAGGCGGTGGTGGAACTTGTGCTGAACGATCCACTTTGGTTGCACTAGAAATGGAACATGAAGGCCTTGGAGGGGGGTTCGGAATTCTCAAGGCCCTTTTCTCAACATCTAAGCAAGATGGAAGTTTATTAATTTCGTGACAATTTCCGAAGAACTGTGATCCGTGAAGGATTCCCAAATCATATTCTTGAGAGGTTACAGTCTCTGTATCCTTCTCCATTTCTTGGACACACATAAAACCATCAGACTGCCTTCTCTTATTCGTCTGCACCAAGTCTTCTGCAAAGAATCTTGATCCGCTTATTGAGTGTCTTCTTTTCGGACTTCCTGCTTCCTCGTCTGAGCTTTCTAAGTTAGGCAAATCCTCATCAGCAATTGGACAGTTCTTTAGTTTCTTCATAAGGTTCAATCGCTTTCCACCACTGTATTCTAAGTACTTGCTGCTTCTAAATGAAAGTGCTCCATCAGATTTTCTACTCCTCTCAATCGAAGTGGGACTTAATGTGTTATCAGAATTTGTGGTGGAGGATGAGTGCTGCAACTCGTTTCGTAAACATGAATTCACCCACCTCAAGTATGCTAGCTCCTCAACCTCATTCAACCTACTCATTTGTAAACCTTCAACTTGTTTGCACAATTCTTCGTTTGTATGCCTTAGCACAGACGCCTCGGCTTTAATCTTCTCAACAATGTCACTCTGATGATAACCAATATAACAAGTTTCAGTAAGTAAACAAAGCTAAACCAGGACAACCAAGTCACATAAACCAGTAATTCTAATGAAAACAAAGTAATTAATGTGTTTGGAATTCTTCTGTTGGAAGCTTTTCTGCTCATAAGCGTGTCTTCTAGAAATGCTTTCATTAGAAATACATTGAAGTTTTTATTAAAGAAGCATTTCGCAGGTGATTCTCCAAAAAGCGCTTTGGGTTGTCATGGTGCTTTTAGTCATTCCAGAAGCATTCTCAAACATAGAAGACAAATTTAAGGTCAGCTTTGAGCTTCCGATGCCAAATTTAAGTAACCAAGGAAGTTGATTGTACCTCAGAAGCCTTTGCCAGAGAAGCCAACTGGGATGTTGCAGAAGAAAATTTGCTAGCAAGATTTCTCTTCTGAAGCTGCAACTCCTTGTTCAGGCGCCTCAACTCTAAAACCTCCATTTCCGCACTCCCCGATGCTGATGCCACTGAGGTTTCATGATCTTCTCTTTTCAAAATCACTTCACTCCTCTCCAAAATTGATGTCAACTGATCGGAGAGACTAGTTTTCTCTTCTTCCAGCAGCTCAGCTTTCCGAGCCAGATCATCAAGCTCCCGCCTTTTCACCTCAAGTTCCCTCTCAAGCTCCAAGACAATCGGGTTTCGCTTACACTCCGACAACTCAGCTTGCAACTGAAACTCCCTTTCCTTAGACTCCCGAAGCAAGTTCCTCAAGTGATCAAGCTCAATAAACAAATCTCGTGATGACTGCCTCCGGTGGGTCGGATGCATCTGAGGATGAACCTGATTGGAAAATTTTGAAAAATAGACAATTTTAGAGGCATGAATTGAATTTTAACCACACTTACTAATTTCTTATAATTTTAACCAAAAAATTCAAGCAAAAGGTCTTAGTTACCCGTAATAATAGAAATTCCCCAAATTTAGAGAAAACCTTGTTCTATCACTTCACATTACACAACCCAACACAAAACCCATAAAAGGAAACCTTGTATCCAAACAACAAGTCAAGCAAACACAAAACCCAGAAAAGGAAAACCTTGTATCCAAACAAGAAGTCACAGGAACACACTAAACGAGGCACTCTTCCCTGTCACTTCACAATGCAGAACCCATCACAAAACCCCAAAAAAGAAAACCCTGAATCCAAACTGCAAGTAACTCACTCACACATATACAGACATGATCATATAGAATTCCAAATAAAGGAGGCTTATGAAATCTCCTTCAAAATTTCTTAATTTTCTTGCAAACCAAACACGAAAGGTAGTGCTGGGTACCATTCATTCATGTTCTTTCTATTCAATGGCATACATGTGCCTGCTTAGTTAAGTAGTCTCCAATTATCAACTTAGAAGATGATAAAGTGCTAAGAGGCCAAAGTCGGAGCCAAGACTGTTTTCCGGGTGGCCTACACAGAAATCAGGCTAAATAATACTGTCGCCTAACTCCGAACGGAAAGGATATGGTTTGCTAAGGGTAATTAAGACTTTCTATCTGGGATTTTGGTTAGAATCATAAGACGTTAGAAACTTTGGCTAAAATTCAGTTCATGACTCTAAAATTAGCTACTTTCCAAAATTTCCCAACCTGATTAGCATTCACAGAGCACGCCAAATCGCCAATCAGCGAGCGCTTGACGCGCGGCTGAGCCGGCGCAAAAGGGATCTTCTGGTTTGCTAAATCGTACCCCGTTAGCGGTGGTTTCTTGCTGGTGACTGTGGGCTGCGCCTTGGCCTTCTTGTCCCCTGCCAGCCCTTTCACAATGTGAGAACCCCATGAGGAAGCAGACCTCAATCTCGAAGAATTGCTGCTGCCCTTCACATTCGAACATTTCGGAATCTGGTTTTGGTCGGAAAATTTGATCGATCTTGCTCTGGTTTCTGATGGGTTTTCTTCTCTCATCGTGAAATACCACAATTTTTAAAGAAAACGTCTAACAATTGGCACTCAATTGAAACATGGGATGCTCCAAAAAAAAAAACCTAAATCTAGTTGAAGCGATGAAATGGGGTGATGATTACATTCAAATCTTTGGGACCAAAAGGAAGATATAAAAGCTTGAACAGTTGAAAGCTCCTATTCCAAGACCAGCTGAGAGCTATGCGAGAGAGAAAAGTGGCAGCTTTCTTTCTCTATTTGTCCCAACTTTTGAATTTTTGAAATTTGAATGCTCTCTCCGGGTTCAAGAGCTACGTGGCCAACGGTCGTATTCTGTGCCGGGAGACCCCACTTCTAGGGGGTGATTCACTTTCTGCAAATACAAATTCGGGCCTGTATAACTTTTTGGGCCAATACCCGGCCCAATATTCTTCTTTTTCTTCCAATATTCGTTGATATTCCCGGGTTTTCAAGGGATATATCTCGAACAACAATTCAAGAGCTTCTTCCCCAAAAACTTGGACTGCTTTCATGGTAGCCATTTCTGCTTCGAGCTCTTCTGCTTCTTGAATTTTAAGTTCGTAGTTCATCGTCTCTGTAATTTAATTCCTCTCTCTCTCTCTCTGTATTTTCTATATTGTTTCACTCAGTAGCTCAGCACGTGAGAAGGAAAGTCTCAAACTTTAAACGATGCTATGTGAAATTTTTTGGATGAATTGAGAAATGGAGGTGATGATTATGGCCAACGCTCAACCGGGTGTCTCCAATTTTCAGAGGAATGGGGTTTTTGCTACGAATTGTTGCTCAAAGTCGCGTCCTTTATCTGGGTTTTCGATTTTCCGGAGACCAATTTTCGGTATTGGATTAAATGAGAAGAATGTGAAGAGGAATCGGGTTTTCGGTATTAAGTTCGTGAATTCCAGAACTGTTATTAGTGCTGTGTCGAAGGAAGGGTCTGAAATTTTAGAGAAGGAATTCGAATTTAAGCCGTCATTTGATCAGTACTTGAAGGTTATGGGGACTGTTAGGCTTAGAAGTGATAGAGATAAGCAGCAGAGATCCAAAGAAGAGAATCCGAAGCATAGTGTGCGGAGTAGAGGTGTTTCCAGGAGACTGTTGTCTGAGGGTAGTGAAGAGGATGCAAAACTCGGGGAGCCTGAAGGGAATTTGAATCGAGAGAAGGCGTCAAAAGTTGAGAATCGGTATGAGTTGCTTGGAAATAGAAATGGAAGCACGCATGAACGTCAACGAGTTAAGGGATTTAAGGATGAATACGATAGCAGACAGAACAACAAGGATGAAAAGGATAAGAAGATGATAAGGGGAGAGACAAGAGATGGAAGATGGTCAAAATATACTGGTAGGGTAGAACCAGGATTGGACTTCAAAGGTAAAAGTACAACAGTACGAAATGCAAAAGATGGCCCGGGAGTTACTGGTCGGCTAGAAGAGGAAGTAGACTTCAAAGGTAAAAGTACAATGGCACGAAATGCAAGAGATGGCCCGAGAGTTTACAAGTCAAGGGATAAAGCCGTTGAAAGAGGGAAGTTTGGTGTTAGAAATGAAGATGGAGTTGAAAGCAACCACAGCAATGCTGATAAAGCCACTGATAGAGGTTTTGTTCCAAGAAGTGTAACTAAGAGTGGTAGGGATTTCCCTAAAAGATTTAATGAAAAAAACTTGGAGGTGGAAAGAGCAGCATTTCGGAATTTTGATGAATTCGGTGATATTATGGACAAGCCACGAGTTTCACAAATGGAAATGGAGCAGAGAATCCAGAAGCTAGCAAAGTGGTATGCGCTCTGTGCCTTTTTCCTCTTCTTATATTGGAAGAATTACCTTTTAGATTGATGAAATTGACTTCACAATTGTTGACAAATTAGTGTTACTCTTTTATTTTTAGAAGAAAAAAAAAGACTGACATTATTGATTTTCAGCGTTTACTATTTCTCGTACTTCAGCGGACGAAATGGTTTAAATGTATGGGGGCCTATTAGTGAGTTGTTCAGTATGTATGCTGGCTATATTATCATGTGTTTTATAGAGCATCATGCAAGCCAAGCTAAGTTTGGCCTTTTACAGCAATTGTATTATGTTTTCCGCAAAGTTTCTGTAGTTTGTTAGTTCATCAATCCTCTCGGTAAAACTAATTAATAAGGCTGTTTCCAAGCAGGAGTTTATGCAACATGGTAGTTGTGTAGTTATAGTCTAGGGGTGACTATACTTAATTCCGCCTGTAAACTGGGTTGCAGAACTATCATGTGAGTTTATACAGTGTTTCTTTCCCGTTAGAACTACTTGGGGTTGGGAAGGGGACAGTCATGTCCTAAAAAAAAAAGATCGTCGTTGACAGTTTGATAGGTTTTGCTTGTCATTTCCTGTATTTTTCTCTATTTCCCTTTTTTGATTTGCCAAATTAAATATCTCATATCAAGTGTTAATATATTGTAGTTATGGATTCTCATGATCTCATTAATTTTAAGTAATTATTTTAACAGGCTGAATGGTGCAGACATTGACATGCCTGAGTGGATGTTTTCAAAGATGATGCGAAGTGCACAAATCAGATTCACAGATCATTCAATATTGAGAGTTATCCAGCTATTGGGAAAACTAGGAAACTGGAGACGGGTGCTACAAGTCATTGAGTGGCTTCAAATGCGTGAACGTTTCAAATCCCACAAGCTCAGGTATTTTTCCCTAAGAAAATATTAGAGCATTAAGTATGAAGCTTGGCATACACTCCTGCTTAGGAAAGTATGGCAAATCTCATGGGGCTTTAGACTCCCTTTCAGCATTTCGATGGGCTTGAATCCGTAGTGCTGCAACAGTTTCTTTTAAGAAATTGTCACGATTAGTGGATGGAACTTGAAGGAGTGTAGATATTACCAAAACTATTTCTAATATGTGGTGCAAATCATCTATCATCCATAGTGACTAATTTTCACGTGTTGCAATGTCTGGGTACCAAAGAATAGTTTTTGAAGAAAGTAGAAATCAAATGGTTCTTGTTAGTTGTTACTGCTTTCTTTGTTACTATCTTGGCCTTCACATGACTATTAAATAACTTGTTGAACAACTATGTAAGATTGTTGTCACTAATCATTGTATCTGAGAACAATATGAAGCATTTCCCCTTTTTGAAATTCAGATACATATACACAACTGCACTTGATGTACTTGGAAAGGCAAGGAGGCCTGTGGAAGCACTTAATGTATTTCATGCAATGCTGGTAAGTCGTGCAAATTGTTATTTTCTGCAGTATGCTTTGTGCTCATAAAACACGATTGTAGTTAAAGGAAGAAGAATACTTTGACCAACCAATGTTATCTTTTCTTTTTGTTTTCTGTCCAGGAACAAATGTCCTCATATCCCGACTTGGTAGCTTATCATTCTATTGCTGTAACTCTTGGACAAGCAGGACATATGAGGGAACTTTTTGATGTGATTGATACTATGCGATCTCCTCCTAAGAAGAAGTTCAAAACCGGGGCACTTGGGAAGTGGGATCCTCGACTGGAACCAGATGTTGTTGTCTTTCATGCGGTAAGTAGTAGTTGGTGATAATTGATGCAAACATGAGTGCAGTTCTATATATATGGGTGTAATGAATTGTATGTGCAGGTATTAAATGCCTGTGTTCAGCGCAAACAATGGGAAGGAGCATTTTGGGTTTTGCAGCAGTTGAAGCAACAAGGCCTACAGCCTGCCACAACAACATATGGACTTGTTATGGAGGTATAAGTCACCCTGGTTTCTTTCTTCCGGTCCATTGACTATCTCCCTAACCTCTACTAGTTGTTCCCAAGTATTTTCTTTTGTCATGAAGTCGGTGTTAATGAATTTAGTTTTTCATGTGTGTGCTAGTTGGATTACGTACTTATGTAGATATTCTGTTTGATTGTCAGCTTTCAATGAAACAGGGTATAACCTTGTTGAATTAAGTAAATTTAAGTATAGCCCCTCACTCCTTTTTATATAGTTTTCTGCCTGTCCTCGCTCTGGAGCTCCTTACGTGCAACTTTTTGGGCCAATCTAGGCTTATTCATGAATCATGTAACATTTGGGGCCAATCTGTTTGATTTTATAGGATTTACGAGCCTGGTACTAGGATGCTAAATTACCCTGAATATCTCTTTCAAATTATGCAAACCTGAATCCGTTTTCACTGAATCAGGTGATGCTAGCATGTGGCAAGTACAACTTGGTTCATGAGTTTTTCAAGAAAGTGCAGAAATCTTC
This sequence comes from Pyrus communis, assembly GCF_041283825.1. Taxonomy (NCBI): domain Eukaryota; kingdom Viridiplantae; phylum Streptophyta; class Magnoliopsida; order Rosales; family Rosaceae; genus Pyrus; species Pyrus communis. Next base: position 6,054,915 of record NC_142569.1, read on the forward strand.
TATACCAAATGCTTTAACTTACCGAGGTATTTTACTGGACTATTGTCTCACCTCGTGTTTTGTTGTAGATGGGTAATATTGATGGTTCCTTATGAATGCAGTTATTGTGAACACTCTTTGGAGAGAAGGTAAAATAGATGAGGCTGTATCGGTTGTTCACAACATGGAAAGACGAGGAATAGTAGGTTATGCGGCTCTCTATTATGACTTTGCTCGATGTCTTTGTAGTGCTGGAAGGTGCCAGGAAGCACTAATGCAGGTAATTTAGCTGTCTATTTCATTACAACAGCAAAAATTCATTCCCGTTTTGCATTTTTGTATTATTTGGCTTGGCACTTTAGCATGCATTATACAGTTGGGTCACTTATTCCATTATTCCTTCTCTTCACAGATTGAGAAGATATGTAAGGTTGCAAGTAAGCCTCTAGTAGTGACTTACACTGGTCTAATTCAAGCTTGTTTGGATGCCGGAAGCGTTGAAAATGCGGCCTATGTTTTCAAACAAATGGAGAACATTTGCTCCCCGAATCTTGTTACATGCAACATAATGCTGAAAGCTTACTTGGACCACGGAATGTTTGAAAAAGCGATAGATCTGTTCCTGAGGATGTTAGATGATGGGAATAATATCACGAGCAGATCCGATTATAAGGTTCGGATAATACCAGATAGCTACACTTTCAACACCTTGTTAGACGCCTGCGTTGCAGAAAAGAGGTGGGATGATTTCGAGTATGTATACAAAAGGATGTTACACCATGGGTTTCACTTCAATGCTAAACGCCATCTTCGGATGATATTGGACGCTTGCAAAGCTGGAAAGGTATCATTTCGTTCTTGTATACTTATGTTCCACCTCTCGGAATATAGTCGTCACCTGTCTGGAAATGTCCAATGTTTACGAACTGAAGTTGAATGTTTTCTGCATTCATGATTTTCAGGCGGAGCTGCTGGACATAACCTGGATGCACTTGACTGAGGCAGACCGGATCCCACCTCCTCCCCTCGTGAAGGAACGGTTCTGCACAAAGCTAGAGAAAGATGACTATGCTGCTGCTCTCTCCTGTATTACCGATCAAAATCTCGGTGAGCCACAGGCATTCTCAAAGGCAGCGTGGTTGAAATTGTTCGAGGAAAACGCAGAAAGGTTTCAGAAAGACACTTTTGTACGGTTGGTTGACGAGGGTAGCATTCTTGTAAACAGAAGTGATAGGTCGAACCCTGTATATCAAAACCTTATGGCAGCTAGCGGAGAAGTTGATAGAATCCGTTTAACGGGAGCTGCAGTTTCTACACGTGAAACTGTATCTACAACTCAAACGGAACCAGCTATCAATTCAAAGATGTATTTTCCGGCCTAAGAAAAATAAAACAGAAAACAGAATGTTCATTGAATTTCTGACCATTGATGATATGGAAACTACCCGAACCGAAAACAATCGGGCATTTTGTTGGGTTAAACGGGAAACTGAATGACATAAGGGTCTCTGCGACAGAGAGAAAACTTGGTACAAATTCGCTTTGACAAGAATTAAATCTCAAATCTCTCACAGGAAAATTTTAAGATCCAACATCGGAACCACGTGTCTATGCGGACTCCAAACATAAAATTCAGAAACTCCCGGATCTCAAGACCCGGGAGTTTGAGCCCTTCGTTTTTGTAAAAAAGAGATCGAAGATCTTAGTTTGTGAAAAAGGATCAGCTGAATAAGTTGATGAAGACCGTCGGATTCAATTTGAGTGGTCAAGATTATCTAATCTTTAAGCTCAAGATAATGAGGCCCGATGTAATGACCCCATCACCTCCGGCACCCACACTGTAATTTCTCCTCTCACATACACGTACAACTGAAAGAAGAATTAACAAGCACAAAACAAGAGCCAGATGACAACTAGTAAAACTTTACTGTTAATATCATGATATTGATCAAAGCATGAAAGGTTCAAACCGCACAAAAATGCACCAATCTAGTACTGCGATATAAATTAAAACGGTCCCAAAACAGCAAACTTAGGTAACAACGAAAACGTAATCCCTCATAAGCCTCTTCACTTGTCTGCCTTAGATATGTTCGCAGCAGCTTGTCCTCTGAGACGACCAGTCCTCCTAGCAGCAATGAGACCAACCTTCTGCCCAGGAGGAGCATCACGCCTGACTGTGCTAGCATGTCCAATATGCTGGTGATTACCTCCTCCGTGAGGATGCTCAACTGGGTTCATAGCCACACCACGAACCTTGGGCCAGCAGTTCCTCTTCACTCTGAACTTGTGGTAAGCATTACCAGCCTTGAGCATTGGCTTTTCTGTTCTTCCTCCACCTGCAACTTGCCCAATCATAGCACGGCATCCGCTGGGAACAATCTTCTTGGCTCCAGACGGAAGCTTGATCCTGTTAGAACCAGTGGAAACAGAAAATTGTTTATACGTGTCTCCCATACAATAAACAGTATGTCAAGACATAGCTAGTGTTATGAACAGAAATCATGATATCAGACAATTTGTGGTTGATTCACACTCTTCTAAACGATGCAACCAAGTACGGACTCCAAAAAATTACCAATTCCCAACTGGTTCTGAATGAAAGCAAAATACAGAATAAGGATGTCAAATCGATAACTTAATAATGTGAACAGCAATCTAATCTTAAAACGCGATTTGTTTTTGCGTAAAATGACAATCATATAAATAATTCAACCAAATAATGGCCTTTTATCAGAAAATTAGTAATTTCTATATAGTACTAACTGAAAAACATGTTCAAAGGATGACCCGAAAACCCATCACAAAATAACAGCTTAAATGCAAGGGTTCCGCGGATAAACAATCTCAAAAATACCATATGCTCTGCATATAAAGATACTCAGCATCTAAGATTTTATAATAAAAAAGGGTCAATATTCCGAAGAAAAAAAAATTGATGACAAGCAGTAAATGAAGCAACAAAATGGGCAGTCCGAAATCATCAGTCTTCTTAACAATACAACCAAATAGGAAAAATCTTGTTAAAAACCAATTTCTCTATTGTCCTAAATGAAAGCAAAAAGTAAAATGAGGTAATGAAATTCGATTAATTAGTACTTTAAACAACAATTTTAAAACCCGAGAATTTGCTTTTTAAGTTTCACAATCATAACATCAATCCAACCAAAAATAAATTCATTTTCATTCAGAAGAATCATTAGTTTCTCTCGCTCCAAATTGAGAAAATGTTCGAGAACTGACCCAACTGCATACCGCATAATACAACCCAAAACTAAAGCCAACCCAGTTCAGCAAATGAACAAACTACTCGCTAAAGGGATACAATTTTTGCGATTCATCTCTATCGTTCTACATTGAAAAAGTGTTGGAAAACTGACCCAACCGCATACGCATAATAAAACCTAAAACTAAAGCCAACCCAGTTCAGCAAACGAACATACTATTAGCTAAAGGGATACAATTTTTTGTGATTGAATCAGACATCACATATCTACATGCAAATTGCAATCATATGAGAAATTGGTAACCCAATAACAATGTAATATTTGAACTCCAATTATCGAAATCCAATTAACAAATATAATAACCCAATAATTTAGCAAGAATGAAAAGGAAATAATATGAACAGAGAGAGATGTATATAGACCTGGAGGTATCGTTGTCAGGGTTGTGGCTGATAACAACAGCGTAATCACCAGACGCCCTAGCGAGGGTTCCGCGGTCCCCAACATGGTGCTCGACGTTACAGACGACGGCTCCCTCCGGGATCGATCTGAGAGGCAACACATTTCCGACCACCAAATTGGCCTTCTTCCCGCAGTAGATGAACTGACCGGTGTAGATTCCCTCGGCGGCGACGAAGAGCTCGTTCTGCTTCTTGTACCTAAACGGATGGCGGAAGCTGACGCGGGCCAACGGGGCACCGCGACCAGGATCGTGGATGATCTCGGTGACGACACCCTTGAGGTAGCCGTTGCGCTCGCCGAAGTCGAGGCTCCGGAAGCGGGCAGGACCCTTGCGGTGGTGGGTGTGCGACTTGAAAACGGAACCCGCACCCTTACGCTGAGCTCTGATAACCCTCCCCATGGCTCCGGCGAGTGATTTTCTGCTACTAGCGGCCGCGCGAAATGGTGTTCCAAAAACCCTAGGATTTGTGTTTGCTTTTATAGGTCTTGGGAGAGGTATGGCAGTGAGTGAACAGCCTGCAAGCTCCCTAAAACCCTAACGTGAAATAATATGACATTGGCCCAAAATGTGGAAATTGGAAAAAGCCCAAAGTCAAGAGGTTGGTATAACGAGCAAAGGTTTGGAACCTTCAATTAGCGTATCGTCTGATATGAGAGTTAAAAGTGCGATGTTGTCTTATGTGGTACGAGAATTGCATAAGAGAAGATCAGCCTAATTAAGATGTGGTGATATCCCTCCTAATTATAGCACTACATTCGTTTTTGTTACAAAGATTGAGCACAAACGTTGGTGGCAACCCTTAAGTCTCTATAGTGACAAAAGCAAGCCTTATGGCATTGGTGTGTATATAAATAGTAACAACTTTTCTATATTTTATTCTTATTTCTCAAATTTAAAACTCTCACATTATCCCTCTTAGTTGTGCCCACATTTCTCACTAACGTCGTTGCCTGTCATACTCATATGGACACCAATTTTAGTATAAAATTCTCTTTCGGAGAATGATAATTAAATGTTTTATGATCATTTAATCATTACATCATCAATTTCATCATTCATCTCAATCGTCGTCATCTTCGGCCATGCAACCACTGACTTTGCCTGCTCTTTCCTCAGCTGTGTTAGATCTGTTGACCCAATCCTTTGCCTTTCGGAGGCTCCATCATGGCTCAAAATTTCAATAACTACTACTCTTTGGTTCTTGAATGTTCTTCCCTGAGAACATAAGACAAATGTGTTAAACGAACCGTGTCATCAATTAGGGATAAAATTGGGGCCAATAAAATTTTGGGGATTAGGGTTGGGTGCTGGTTGACTTGGGAAGAGAGAAGGGAGGGGAGGTGAAGAGAGTGTAGGAGAGGGAGAAGGTATTAAATTGAAATAAAATGATAAGTAAATGTATGAAAGTGAAATGTTTAAAAGATGTTGTATGAGGTTGCAATCAATCTCAAACCTGAAGAGGTAAAATGTAATTTATCCTTCTTTTAAAATTAGTTGTTCATGTCCATGCATTAAATTGTATACTTAATTATTGCACGATTATTTCTTTTCTTTTTTTTATTTATTAAATATAGCAATTAGACTTTTTTTCAACAATTGCATGATTTATTTCAAGATTTTTTACCTGATTTTATAGAATTTAACGTCCTAATTTTTCACGATGCCATAGGTATGGCATGCAAGATTCTGCAATGAAATTAACACGATATATGGTTTCATTGGTTGATTGTGATAGTTATATATATAAGTAACCATATGCGCCATCAATCTTAAAAGATGATACTCATAATACGCATAAATAGGTGAGATACTTGAAGCAATTAAACATATAAAAGATCGACATGTCCAAGAACTTTATTATTTATGAAGAAAAAACAACATAAGTAAAAGACATATATGTACATTGTCCATAACCACCCTCCAAACCCATTAAGAAGGTTGAACCTTTACGGTAGTGAGTGTGGGACTTGAAGACGAGCCAGCACCCTTATGATGAGCCCTGGTGACTCTTCCCATGGCTCTGCTGGGTGATGTCCGTTATTAGCGACCGGCGGAAAAACAATGTCATTTGACCATCACAAAAATAACTGTAATTTATTTTTGTAACTCGTTGAAAGGCTATTTACTTTCATTAGGTCTCGAACTAGGTCAAAATCATTATCAACGAGTTCGTAAGATGCAACTCCTTTTTCATCGAGCTGAGAAGACACTCGAAAGATAAAGAACTATTTTTAATTTCTTAATCCAATGCTCAAAAGACATTAGAGGGTCTAGAAATGCCAAAAAGATATATAGGCTTGTGAAAGGTAAAAAAAAAAAATGCGTGAACAACACTATCCTCCAATCGACAAGATACAATTGGAGTTTATATCGAGCTTGGATCATATTTGACTTGTTTACCCTATATTTCTTGAAGATAATTGTTATTAGTACTTCAAAATTCTCATTTTTCACTCCAAACTTCCTATATTTCACATATAAAAATACACTTATAAGGAATGCAAAATAAGATTTTTGAAATACCAATAACCGTTCCTTTCTTGAATAAAATGACTAATTGAATAAATAGGGGTTTTAGCTTCAATAGACACAAAAACCAAAACATCCCAAAATGCACCAAACGCTTGTTCAACCGACAATATATTCAGCAACAAACTTTGGTATCGAGCTTGGATCATAATTAACTCATTTACCCAACATTTTGAACTCATAATATGTTAAGCAACAAACATTAAATGATCCAACCAAACAAAACTTCCTCCACAAAATGCACCAAACTAGTCTTGGATAAAATAAAACAACAAAATGTAATCTCATCACTTGTCTGCCTTAGATATGTTGGCAGCAGCTTGTCCTCTGAGACGACCAGTCCTCCTAGCGGCAATGAGACCAACCTTCTGCCCAGGAGGAGCGTCACGCCTGACTGTGCTAGCATGTCCAATATGCTGGTGATTACCTCCTCCGTGAGGATGCTCGACCGGGTTCATAGCCACACCACGAACCTTGGGCCAGCAGTTCCTCTTCACTCTGAACTTGTGGTAAGCATTGCCAGCCTTGAGCATTGGCTTTTCTGTTCTTCCTCCACCTGCTACCTGCCCAATCATCGCACGGCATCCGCTGGGAACAATCTTCTTGGCACCAGATGGCAATTTGATCCTGTTAGAACCAGTGGAAACACAATTGTTAACACACCTCAAAAATACCATAAACTAGCAGATAAACGTAATCATTACTCAGCGTATGAGATTTCACAATCACAAAGGGTCAATCATTCAAAAAAATTTATGACAAGCAGTAGATAAAGAAACAATTTCACACTACTCTTTCTTAATTTCACATTCTTCACAACAATACAACCAAATAAGCATATCTTGTTAAAAAGCAAATTCTCTATTGTTCACAATGAAAGCAAAAAGTCGAATGTGGTAATCACATTCGATTAATTAGTACTGTACACAACAATCATAAAACCCGAGATTCGTTTCATAAGTTCCAGAATCATAAGATCAATGCAACCAATTTCTTCCAAAAGAATCATTCATCTCTCGAATACTGACCCAACAGCATACCGCGTGATAAACCCTACAACTAAACCCAACCCAGTTCAGCAAATGAACGAAACTATTGGCTAAAGGGATACAATTTTTGTGCTTGAATCAGAAATCACATATCTACATGCAAATTGCAATCATACGAGAAATTGGTATCTCAATAACAATGTACATTTGAACTGCAATTATTGAAATCCAATTAACAAATATAATAGTAATTTAGCATGAATCTAAAGGAAATAACATGAACAGAGAGAGATGCATATAGACCTGGAAGTATCGTTGTCAGGATTGTGGCTGATAACAACGGCGTAATCACCAGACGCCCTAGCGAGGGTTCCGCGGTCCCCAACATGGTGCTCGACGTTACAGACGACGGCTCCCTCCGGGATCGATCTGAGAGGCAACACATTTCCGACCACCAAATTGGCCTTCTTCCCACAGTAGATGAACTGACCGGTGTAGATTCCCTCGGCGGCGACGAAGAGCTCGTTCTGCTTCTTGTACCTGAACGGATGGCGGAAGCTGACGCGGGCCAACGGGGCACCGCGACCCGGATCGTGGATGATCTCGGTGACTACACCCTTGAGGTAGCCGTTGCGCTCGCCGAAGTCGAGGCTACGGAAGCGCGCCGGACCCTTTCGGTGGTGGGTGTGAGACTTGAACACGGAACCCGCACCCTTACGCTGAGCTCGGATGACCCTCCCCATGGCGGCGGTGAGTGATTTTTCTGCTACTAGCGGCGGCGCGAAATGGTGTTCCCAAAAACCCTAGAATTTGTGTTTGCTTTTATAAGGCTCAGGATAGACGTGTATTGCAGTCGAAGTGAACAGCCTCCAAAGTTCCAAACTCTCTAAGGGTATGTTTGTTTGCCTTCACTAGCATTCATTGGACTAGACTAAACTAAATGATAGTCTAGTCTGGTGTTTGTTATTTATACGGATAAAAGTTAATGAGACTAAAGGGGACTCGCTCCGACTGAACGCCTCGCTAGCCGTTCTTAGCGAGAGCCATCGATTTCGAGCAGACTCCTAGTCCCGTCCTCTATCGCAGCTGATCCATCCATCTTTTTCTCCTTCGCACATTCGCCATCTCCCATCTCCTTCATGACTTCACCGTCTCGTCTAAGTTCGAGCAAGACAAGGAAGTTCTCAGCGACAACAAAGAGGCATTCCCTGACCACAAACTCTTCGTGGGTAACCTTCCCTTCAACGTCGATAGCGCTCAACTCGCTAGTATCTTCGAGAACGCCGGAAATGTCCGGTTGGTCAAGGTAATTCCTTGTTTTCACTTAAAATTTTGTAAATTTTACTTGAAATTTGGGTGAAAAGTGAAATCGTTTGTTGGTGGTTTAGTGCTTTGTGGGTTAAATTTGGAGGGTTTTTAATAGGTGATATATGATAAGATGATCGAAATAAGCAGAGGATTTGGGTTTGTGACTATGTCAAGTGTTCAAGAAGCTGAATATGCTGCTCGCCAGCTAAACGACTATGTAAGTCTTCATATTTAAGTCTAACCATTTGTTCATATTTTCTTACATATGTGAAAGTTTGTGATTTGCGAATTGGTACTTTATTTGTAATCGTATTTATTAACATTCATTTGTTGAAACTTGCTTTAGATTTGTCTTACTAAAGAAATGTTTGATGGAGCTTAGTCTCTGGCCTTTGTAGTGTGTATTTTTTTTATGGTTGCGATTACTTATTATCGTGTTGATTGTTTCGAGTTGAAGTCATTGGTTACAGGTCAAGTTGAGAAACCCTGTTTGTTGTATATAACTATGTTAGCAAGAGTTTCATGGCATTATCGTGAAAACAATTTTATTGATTGACGTTTGAAACTTGGTCGATGTTTATTTCATTATGAAAAGGTTGTTTTGTTTTGTAGCTTTGTGTTGCATTTCTTGATGTTGGTTTTTTAGTGTAGTGATTGGTTAAGTTCCGTATTTATTTTGCCGAGTCTTGTCGTCATTTGGTTGTATTGCATTCATGAGAACCTTGTATATCGTATCTAAGAAAGGCTTATATCGTATATAAGAAAGACTTCATTGCATTTGGTAGGAACTTGATGGCAGGGCATTGAGGGTAAACTATAGACCTCCTCCTCCTCAGACTGAGGATTCCTCTTTCTCTGGTTTTTCATATTTGGTTGTGTTCATGCATTGCTTGATTCCATTTATTTGAACGTGCTGAGTTTTCAGGTTTTCGCATATAATCATGTTCTAGATACTATGGTACAGAAACATTATTGAGATTAATGTGCATCTATATCAATTTGTTATGGATATAAAAGTTTCACTTGATTTCTAAGAGCACCGTATTTGAGATGTTGCCAAATTTGTTCTCTGATTAATATACTTAGCTATGGTGTGTGAAACATATCCACCAACTACAGTCTGCAGCAATGTTGAGACTTTAAGGTTGAGGTAGTTGCGGATTATTTGCATTTTATCCATTTTTAACCAATTTATGTTCTATTTACTACATGATGCTTACAACATACAGTCCTTTGATCTGAGTATCTGACATCATGGTTAATCTTTCTCAACCTGAGCTTCCACCTGGGGTGGAGTCTGCTCTACTACAACAAGTTTTGAGCCTTACATCGGAAAAACTGAGTTCATTGTCTCCGGAACAGCAACAAGAAGTAATAAAGCTCCAACAGTTGCTTCAGTGAGATTAGATTCAGCCATCGTAACAGAGTCATAAATGGCAGTTTTGATGCAGCAAGTTGTTACATGTGCAGGCACCAACTTGCTTGCTAGAGCAACAAAAGGCGTGGTATTGATTCAATCGATTTTGATTGTTTGTAACAGTATGTTCATGTAAGGAGTCAATTCAGAGGATCAGCAGTGCAAGAGAACTATCGTATTCATGTAGCCTACACAAGCTTGTGTTTTAGTCTAGTCAATAAATTAGTTAGAATAGCAAAATTTTGTCTGTATCACAACATTTAAATTTACGTTCCCTCAGCTAAAACTTGTTGCTTCACTTTTGACAATCTTTTGCTCCAAACGTTGTGTACTTTGCTTGAGGTATATTCATGATCTCTTCCTTTTGCATATTGTTATTGGTTTTCTTCAAACTAGTTGGAGCAAGCAATTTACGTGCTTGAATCCAAATGTAGCAATGATCAAGGCTCGGCTATCCATTTGCCAATGCGCGCTCAAGCATCATTGTGGTCTTAGGATTGAATGCAATCAAACCAAAGGTGAATAATTAAGAAAAGCATTCTAAACCCCATCAATTGTTAGGAAAACACCTTTGTTATATTGATGTTTGGAGCAATACTACTCTTGAATCATGTATGTTTCTTTCGTTGGCAAGAAATTTGGTTTTTGTATTTTTTATTGAGTCATACTCTCATTTAATATTATTAATTTTGATAATATCTTTAAATAAAAAGAAATTAAATTAGAATAATAATTTAGTCTCAGTTCGAGCAAACACCAAACTAATGATAGTATTATTTTCACTATCCTGCTTCTTAGTTCGACATTGCACCAAACGCTTTATTAAGTTAGTCCAGCTTAGTCTAGTTAATTCGGTGCAACAAACGCATCATAAAACCCCTAATGTGAAATATATGACGTTGGGCCCAAAATGTGGAAATTGGAAAAAGCCCAAAGTGTGTAAGCGGATTTGAGATCACAACGGCCTCCAACTTCAAGGCCCAAACCATATAGATGGTCATGAGAAACTCCATAATCCATGCCAAACTAGTGCCTAGCTGCTAGGTTCTAGCCGGCCGCCTCACTAATGTCTAGCGTCTCTTAGATTTTTGAATTTATATGTAGTGAGAAAGTTCTTAATTAATTAATTTATAGCACTAAATATTGTAATAACAAGCATTTCACCGAAAAGAAAATAGACATATCCAGCATACCGTTCATCTATATCATATAATGTGAAATATAACTCCATCAATTTGATCACACTAAAAATTTATACTTAATTTATTAAGTATTGGCAAACGTTCGTGTTTTCACATGATTTAGCAAATTTTATCCCACATTTATAGTAAAATAAAATAAAATAAAATAAAATTCATGTCCTTTGTTTAGAATAATTTGTTTCAAGAATAATTAGTGTGCAAGGGTGTGACTCTAAAGACCGTTGTTCATTCCAAGATGCAACTCACGTGGGGCGGCAAGACAGAATCTATCAAGAATATGAGGGGCTTGATGAAACTAGAGATTATTGTGGGATCATCCGTAAATCTAAAACGAACATGTATTGTTGAATTTAATAACGATAATGGGTTGTTAAAAAAAAAAAAAAAATTAACAATAATGGGTAAATCGTTTAAAATTTAAGAATATAGTACAATGATTCGCCAGTCACCTCTATATAAGCATACAATTTCTTTGAAGAGAATGAGATTATGAGAGATTGATGATAATAATTTAGGCCATCTCCAACCGAAGGGTCCAGAGAGCGAGAGGGCCGAAAATAACCTTAAAACTGTCTCCAACCGAAAGCTAGGCCAGAGGGCTCGTGGGCCCCACAAAATCTGAAAGGGTCAAAGGGCTGGCCAGAAAATCAAAGCAATCATGTCGGATATAACCGACAAGAATGCTTAAACAAAAATTTGAATCCAATGGCTAGCTGACTAGCCGTTGTATTCTTTTCTTTTTTTTTTTAATTCTTAAAAATTCTAATTTTTTTTCCCTATAAATACCTAAACCATTATTAAATTTAAGTTCTAATTTTTTTCGTTTTTGGGCCAGTTACCGTTGTAGTTTTTAAATTTAAGTTGTTGTTGGATTTGAATTTAAGTTGTTGTAGTTTTTAAATTTAAATAATAAATTATGTTTGGCCCTCGGTTGGAGACAATTTTTTGTGACAGGGCTAAAACAAGCCCTGTATCCTGGAAATGATTTGCCAAGAACCCTTCAGCAAACTCATTCGAGTGGGAACAAATAACACTTTAAGGAAACAATTCAAGTCGTACCTCAAAGTCATCATTTGGATTATTCTCTAAATTTCTACATTTACTCTAACACTGGTGTCGCCCAGCACAACTCGATACAGAGTCCAGGTGGACGTTCCGAGTTGGGTTGTGTCACCCAAAACATTGTTAAAATTGGGTTCCACCCTCAAGAATATCAATGGAATGTCTAACCTTAATTTTCAAAACTCCATGACAAGGCGAAGGTGAAAATGACTAGATTAGATGATGATTTATGTACGAATTTGCAAAATAGACTAAAAACGTGAGTGTGACCCCACATTTTCTGTCAAAAATTTAAATTTTTTATTTTCGCGAAACATTTTCCATGAGCATAATGGAAAACGTTGTAAGGCATGTGGAAGTGGATTTACGATGTATTCAGCAACAAATGTATATCTAGTAGAATATTTAAGTTGAAAACTAAAAAAATAAGTGAAAAATATAGTTGTGAGACCCAAAAATAGGGTTCTACCCTCAAGAATTTTAACGGAAAGTCTTACCTTAATTTTCAAAACTTCATGGTGAGGCAAAGGTGAAAATAAATAGATTGAACGATGATTTAAATACGACTAGGCGATGATCTGTAGCGTGGTACCGATCTTTCCCAATTCCATTTTTTTAATTTATTTTCTGCTTTTTTGTTTATTCCTTTGAGTTTTTTCTTCATACATTACTTTATCTGAGTAACCATTATTAAATTCAAAAATTTAGGTTTTAAATCATTGATTACAAGCGTTTAAATATGTACGATAATAGAGTTTGCATGAAAAAATATATTTTGAAGAATATGAGTTTGATAGTTTGTTGTTATGGTAAAAGAACTAAAACAAACATAAGCAAAAAACAAAAACTAAAAAACTAAAAAAGAAAAAATTGAAAATAGGGGTTTGGTATGAAGCTAGCGATTCGTTGGTGGAACCGTTGCTAATACGCTAGCGACAGTTTTTGTGGAAAATCGGTATCAAAGTACTGATCGTATCATTTTTTATTTTATTTATTTATTTGGAAGCAAGTTTACAATTTATTGAGCAACAAATGTATATTTAGTAGACTATTTAAGTTGAAAACTAAAAAAATAAGTGAAAATATAGTAGGGAGGCCCAAAACATTGTTAAAATGGCGTTCCACCCTTAAGAATATAACAAAAAGTATTACTATAATCTTCAAATTTCATGGTGAGGCGAAAGTGAAAAATTAACAACGATTGTGAAAAATTAACAACGATTTATGTACGAATTTGTAGAAATTGACAACATTTTTATTTTTACAAAATATTTTCAATGATCATTAAGGAAAACTTTATAAGGCATTTGGAAGTGGATTTACGATTTATTGAGCAACAAATGTATATTTAGTAGAGTATTTATGTCGAAAACTAAAAAAATAAGTGAAAATTATAGTAGTGAGGCCGAAAACATTGTTAAAATACGGTTCCACCCTCAAGAATATTAACGGAAAGTATTAATTTAAATTTTAAATTTCACGGTGAGGTGAAGGTGAAAATAAATAGTTCGAACGGCAATTTATATACGAATTTGTAAAAAACGACTAAAAATTGTCAACACCCACGTTTTTTGTCAAAAATGCAAATTTTTTTTATTTTTGCGAAATATTTTCTGCGAGCATTAAGAAAAATTTATAAGGCATTTGGAAGCGGATTTACGATTTATTGAGCAACAAATGTATATTTAGTAGACTATTTAAATCGAAAACAAAAAAAATAAAGGAAAAATATAGTAGTGAGGCCCAAAACATTGTTAAAATTGCATTCCACCCACAAGAATATAACGTAAAGTATTACTATAATTTTCAAACTTCACGGTGCGGTGAAGGTAAAAATAAATAGTATGTACGACGATTTATGTACAAATTTGTAAAAACTAACTAAAACCAATCAGTACTTACCCACGTTTTTTGTTAAAAATGCAAATTTTTATTTTCGCTAAATATTTTCTCTGAGCATTAAGGAAAATGTTATAAGGCATTTGGAAGTGGATTTACGATTTATTGAGCAATAAATGTATATTTAGTCGAGTATTTAAGTCAAAAACTTAAAAAATAAGTGAAAAATATAGTTGTGAGGCCCAAAACGTTGTTAAAATAAGGATCCACCCTCAAGAATGTTAACATAAAGTATTACTTTAATTTTCAAACTTAACGGTGAGGCGAAGGTGAAAATAAATAGTTTGAACAATGATTTATGTACAAATTTGTAAAAAATGACAAAAAACCGTGAGTGTAACACCCATGTTTTTTGTCAAAAAGGCAAATTTTTTATTTTAGCGAAACATTTTCCATGAGCATTAAGGAAAATTTATAAGGCATTTGGAAGTGGATTTACAATTTATTGAGCAAAAAATGTATATTTAGTAAATTATTTGTGTCAAAAACTAAAAAAATAAGTGAAAAATATAGTTGTGAGGCCCACAACATTATTAAAATTGGGTTCCACCCTCAAGAATACAACAAAAAGAATTACTATAATTTTTAAACATCACGGTGAGGTGAATATAAAAATAAATAGTTTGAATGACGATTTATGTACGAATTTGTAAAAACTGACCAAAAACAATGAATGTTAACACACGTTTTTTTTGTCAAAAAAGCAAATTTTTTATCTTCTCAAAAATTTTCCAAGAGCATTAAGGAAAAATTTACAAGGCATTTGAAAGTGTATTTACAATTTATTGAGCAACAAATGGATATTTAGTAGACTATTTAAATCGAAAACTAAAAAAATAAGTGAAAAATATAGTAGTGAGTCCTAAAACATTGTTAAAATGGGGTTCCACCCTCAAGAATATAACAAGAAGTACTACTATAATTTTCAAACTTCAAGAGTAGGCGAAGGTGAAAATAAATAGTTTGAACGACGATTTATGTACAAATTTGTAAAAATCAACTAAAAACTGTGAGTGTTAACCCACGTTTTTTTGTAAAAAAATGCAAATATTTTATTTTTGTGAAATATTTTCCATGAGCATTAAGGAAAATTTTATAAGTTAGTTGGCAGCGGATGCACGGATTATTGATCAACAAATGGATATTTAGTAGACTATTTAAGGCGAAAACTAAAAAAATAAGTGAAAAATATAGTAGTGAGGCCTAAACCATTGTTAAAATTGGGTTCCACCCTCAAGTATATCAATGGAATGTCTAACCTTGATTTTCAAAACTTCACGATGAGGCAAAGGTGAAAATGAATAGATTAGACGACGATTTATGTACGAATTTGGAAAACGGACTAAAAATGTGAGTGTGAACCCACATTTTTTGTCAAAAATATAAATTTTTTATTTTCATGAAACATTTTCCATGAGCATAATGGAAAACTTTGTAAGGCATGTGGAAGTGGATTTACGATGTATTCAGCAACAAATGTATATCTAGTAGAATATTTAAGCTGAAAGCTAAAAAAATAAGTGAAAAATATAGTAGTGAGACCCAAAAATAGGGTTCTACCCTCAAGAATTTTAACAGAAAGTCTTACCTTAATTTTCAAAACTCACGATGAGGCAAAGGTGAAAATAAATAGATTGAACGGAAAGTCTTACCTTTATTTATTTTCTGCTTTTTTGTTTATCCCTTTGAGTTTTTTCTTCGTACATTATTTTATCTGAGTAACCACTATTAAATTCAAATATCTTTAAATTTAAGTTTTAAATCGTTGATTGCAACTGTTTAAATATATACGATAATAGATTTTACATGAAAAAAAAAAATATTTTGAAGAATATGAGTTTAATAGTTTGTTGTTATGGTAAGAGAACTAAAACGAACAAAAGCAAAAAACAAAAACTAAAAAGAAAAAATTGAAAAGAGGGGTTCGGTATGAAGCTAGCGATTCATTTTGGGAATTGTTGCTAACATTGTAGCGACAGTTCTTGCATACAATCGGTAGCAAAGTACTGATCGTATCCTTTTCTATTTCATTTATTTATGGGAATTGTTATTGGCACTCCAAATTTATCATTCTACACTCCAAACTTTCTATATTTAAAAAGAAAAATACACTTGTGAGGAGTGTAGAATGAAAATTTTGGATTGCCATAACACTTCCCTTATTTATTTGGAAGCAAGTTTACGATTTATTGAGCAACAAATATATATTTAGTAGACTATTTAAGTCGAAAACTAAAAAAATAAGTGAAAAATATAGTAGGGAGACCCAAAACATTGTTAAAATGGCATTCCACCCTCAAGAATATAACAAAAAGTATTACTATAATCTTCAAACTTCATGGTGAGGCGAAGGTGAAAAATTAATAACGATTTATGTACGAAGTTGTAGAAACTAACTAAAACCCGTTTTTTGTCAAAATTGCAATATTTTTATTTTCGCAAAATATTTTCAATGACCATTAAGAAAAATTTTATAAGGCATTTGGAAGCAGATTTACGATTTATTGAGCAACAAATGTATATTTAGTAGAGTATTTATATCGAAAATTAAAAAAATAAGTGAAAATTATAGTAGTGAGGCCGAAAACATTGTTAAAATACGGTTCCACCCTCAAGAATATTAATGGAAAGTATTAATTTAATTTTCAAATTTCACGGTGAGGTGAAGATGAAAATAAATAGTTCGAACGACGATTTATATACAAATTTGTAAAAACCAACTAAAAATCGTCAGTGTGTGACCCACTTTTTTGTCAAAAATGCAAATTTTTTATTTTTGCGAAATATTTTCTACGAGCATTAAGAAAACTTTATAAGGCATTTGGAAGCGGATTTACGATTTATTGAGCAACAAATGTATATTTAGTAGACTATTTAAATTCGAAAACAAAAAAATAAAGGGAAAATATAGTAGTGAGGCCCAAAACATTGTTAAAATTGCGTTCCACCCACAAGAATATAACGTAAAGTATTACTAATTTTCAAACTTCATGGTGAGGTGAAGGTGAAAATAAATAGATTGACCGGTGATTTATGTGCAAATTTGCAAAACCAACTAAAAGCAGTGAGTGTTAATCCATGTTTTTTTTTGTCAAAAATGAAATTTTTTATTTTTACGAAATATTTTCCGCGAGCATTAAGGAAAACTTTATAAGGTGTTTGGAAGTGGTTTTATGATTTATTGACCAACAAATGTATACTTAGTAGAATAGTTAAGCCAAAAACTGCAAAAGTAAGTGAAAAATACAATAGTGAGGACCAAAACATTGTTAAATGAGGTTCTACCCTCGAGAATCAAAATGAAAAGTCTTACCTTAATTTTCACAATTTCACGATGAGGCGAAGGTGAGAACAAATAATATGAACGATGATTTATGTACGAATTTGTAAAACCGACTAGAAATCGTGAGACCCACGTTTTTTTGGTCAAATTGCAAATTTTTATTTTTGCAAAATATTTTCTGCGAGCATTAAGGAAAACTTTATAAGGAGTTTGGAAGCAGTTTTATGATTTATTGAGCAACAAATGTATAATTAGTAGAATATTTAAGCCGGAAACTGAAAAAATAAGTGAAAAATACAATAGGAGGACCAACACATTGTCAAATGGGGTTCCACCCTCAAGAATTTCAACTGAAAGTCTGACCTTAATTTTCAAAATTTCATTATGAGGTGAAGGTGAAAACAAATAGATTGAATGATGATTTATGCAGGAATTTGTAAAACTGACTAAAAATCATAAGTGTTAACACCCACATTCTTTTGGTCAAAAATGCAAATTTTTATTTTTACGAAATATTTTTTGCGAGCATTAAGGAAAACTTTATAAGGTGTTTGGGAGTGGTTTTAAGATTTATTGAGTAACAAATATATACTTAATAGAATATTTAAGCCCATAACTAAAAAAATAAGTGAAAAATACAATAGTGAGGACCAAAACATTGTCAAATGGGGTACCACCCTCAAGAATCTCAACGGTTACCTTAATTTTCAAAATTTCACGATGACGTGAAGGTGAAAACAAATAGTTTGAACGATGATTTGTGTACGAATTTGAAAAACCGACTAAAAATCGTGAGTGTTAACCCAAGTTTTTTTGGTCAAAAATGAAATTTTTTATTTTTGCGAAATATATTCCACGAGCATTAATGAAAACTTTATAAGGTGTTTGGAAGCGGTTTTATGATTTATTGAGCAACAAATGTATACTTATAGAATATTTAAGCTGAAAACTTAAAAAATATGTGAAAAATAGTGAGGACCAAAACATTGTCAAATGGGGTTCCACCCTCAAGAATCTCAATGGAAAGTCTCACCTTAATTTTCAAAACTTCACATTGAGGCGAAGGTGAAAATAAATAAATTGAACGGTGATTTATGTACGAATTTGCAAAACCGACTAAAAGCTGTGAGTGTTAACACCCACGTTTTTTTGTCATAAATGAAATTTTTTATTTTTGCGAAATATTTTCCACGAGATTTAAGCAAAACTTTATAAGGTGTTTGGGAGCAGTTTTATGATTTATTGAGCAACAAATGTATACTTTGTAGAATATTTAAGCAGAAAACTTAAAAAATAAGTGAAAAATACAATGGTGAGGTCCAAAAAGTTGTCAAATGGGGTTCCCCCCTCAAGAATCTCAATGGAAAATCTTACCTTAATTTTCAAAATTTCACAATGAGGCGAATGTGAGAACAAATAGTTTGAACGATGATCTATGTAGGAATTTATAAACCGACTAAATGAACGTTCACCCACGTTTTTTTGGTAAAAAATGCAAATCTTTATTTTTGCAAAATATTTTCTGTGAGCATTAAGGTAAACTTTATAAAGTGTTTGCAAATCATTATGATTTAATGAGCAACAAATTTATAGTTAGTGGAATATTTAAGCCAAAAACTGAAGAAAACAATGAGTGAAAAATACAATAGCGAGGATGAAAACATTGTCAAATGGGGTTCCACCCTCAAGAATCTCAATGGAAAGTCTCACCTTAATTTTCAAAACTTCACATTGAGGCGAAGGTGAAAATAAATAGATTGACTGATGATTTATATACGAATTTGCAAAACCGACTAAAAGTCGTGAGTAGGGCTTGATCGGTGTGGGATCCCGTCCTGAAAATGGGATCCCAAAACCCAAACCGATCATTTTTGGGATGAAAATCCAAATCCTAATCCTAAACCAAAATTTCGGTATTCTTGAAATATTTTTGAGATTTCAGTATGGTTTAGGTTTTCAATTCAATAAAAATTTGGCTTCTTGTTAATGGAAGAAGCTGATAAATTCAATTTAAACCTGCAGATCGAGCATGCAAAGCAGAAAAGAAATCGAACATGCAAAGCAGAAATCGACCATGGAAATCCATAAATCTAAATCAACCAAATCCACATAAAATTAATCAAGAAATCCAAATCCAAACAATCAAAAGCTCTAAATCGTAAATCCCTAATTTATAAATCCTCATTCAAACCCTAATTCAAAGAAAGCTTCAGAAAGGATAGAGAAAGAGATGGGTCGAGCTTCGAAGATTTGAGAGAGCTTTCGACAGTAGCTCCTTCTTCTCTCTTCGTCTCCCTGCTTCTCAACACGAAGAGTGTTGTTCTCTGCCCCAAGAATGCTGCTCTCTGTGCCTTCTGTTAGTGGGAGCCAAAAGGCTCCTGCTTTTGTGTTGGAGAGTGGGAACCGAAAACGAAAGCTAAAGAAACAAAACATGGATTTTGGGAATACCAAACAAATGGGATTTGGAAACCAACCCTATACCGATTACTTCGGTATTTTTCGGGGCGGGATTACCACTAGTAGAAAAACATGTTTGCGCGACAGCAACTTGCGCGACGGAACAAATTTCGTTGCGCAAAGTATGTTTGCGCGACGCAAAACACAAAACGTCGCGCAAACTACCTTTGCGCAACGGCACTTTGCGCGACGAAGACCCGCGTCGCGCAAAACATCTTTGCGCGACGTATGTGCAACTGCGTCGCGCAAAGTTGTTTTGCGCGACACAACACCTACGTCGTGCGAAGTTTTTTTTTTTTTTTTTTCTTTTTTTTTGTCCTTTTCCTTTTCTTTTGGGGTTCTTGCATTGCCTTTTTATTTTGTGGTATCCACTTGTGTAAATATTTTAAATTGACGATCAAATTAGTTCATTGTATTCATATAAGGTTAAATTTTTGTTTTGCGATTTTTGGCGTACGGGATTTCAAAATATATACAAACAAGTTTGACGGTTGGATCATTGAAACTAATTTCGTATAATATGTTTCCCATCAAGTTCGTGGTATATGTATTTACTTAGTAGATTTTAATATATTTATTTTGTACAAATAAACAAAAGGACAAAAAAAAAAAAAAAAGGCCTTTGCGCGACGTAGGTACAACTGCGTCGTGCAAAGCTGGTTTGCGCGACGCAGTTGTACCTACGTCGCGCAAAGGCCTTTTTTTTCTTTTTTTTTTTTTGGTTGCCCTTTTCCTTTTCTTTTGGGGTTCTTGCATTGCATTTTTCTTTTGTGGTATCCACTTGTGCAAATGTTTTAAATTGACGATCGAATTAGTTCATTGTATTCATATAGGGTCAAAGAGTGTAGCTGTAAAAAAATATCAAAATCAGAGTTAAAATAACCGTTAAATCGTGATTTTTCGTTTATAGCTGTCGAAAAGGTTTGTCCCGTAACTTGATATTTGAATGTTTGTTTTTTGCGATTTTTGGCGTATGCGATCTTGAAGCATATACAAACAGGTTTGACGGTTGGATCATTGAAACTAGTTTTGTACAATGCATATCCCATCAAAACAATGGATTCACTAACACTTGGAGTTTATTTATACTTTCATTAAGTATAACATAAGATTTTGTGGTATCCACTTGTATAAATGTTTTAAATTGACGATCGAATTAGTTCATTGTATTCATATAAGGTTAAAGAGTATAGCTGTAAAAAATCATCAAAATCAGAGTTAAAATAACCGTTAAATCGTGATTTTTCGTTTATAGCCATCGAAAATGTTTGTCCCGTTACATAATCTTTGAATGTTTGTTTTTTACGATTTTTGGTGTATGCGATCTCAAAGCCTATACAAACAAGTTTGACGGTTGGATCGTTCAAACTAGTTTCATACAATGCGTTTCCCATCAAAACGAAAAATTCACTAACACTTAGAATTTATTAATACTTTCATCAAGTATAACATACGATTTTATGGTATCCACTTGTGTAAATATTTTAAATTGACAATCGAATCAGTTCGTTGTATTCATATAAGGTTAAAGAGTGTATCTGTAAAAAATCATCAAAATCGGAGTTAAAACTACCGTTAAATCGTGATGTTTCGTTTATAACCGTCAAAAAGTTTTATCCCGTTACTTGATCTCTGAATGTTTGTTTTTTACGATTTTTTGCGTATGCAATTTCAAAGTATATTGAAATAAGTTTGACGGTTGGATCATTGAAATTAGTTTCATACAATGCGTATCCCATCAAAACGATAGATTCCCTAACACTTAGAGTTTATTTATACTTTCATCAAGTATAACATAAGATTTTATGGTATCCACTTGTGTAAATATTTTCAATTGACGATCGAATCAGTTCATTGTATTCATATAGGGTCAATGAGTGTAGCTGTAAAAAAATCATCAAAATCGAAGTTAAAATAACCGTTAAATCGTGATTTTTTGTTTATAACCGTCAAAAATTTTTGTCCCGTTACTTGATCTCTGAATGTTTGTTTTTTGCAATTTTTGGTGTATGCGATCTTGAAATATATACAAACAAGTTTGACCGTTTGATCGTTGAAACTAATTTCGTACAATGCGTTTCCCATCAAGTTCAATGGTATATATATTTATTAAGTAGATTTAAATTTATTTATTTTGTATGTATAACACTTAAGAAATTGAATGGTATGTATATTTACTAAGTAGCTTTAAATTTAATTATTATGTATTTCGGATCGGGTTATTGTTCAAAAAATATATTATTGTGGGTTTTATGTTCAAAAAAATTGAATTTGAAGAGAGTAAAGTCACATTTTCAATAAATTTTGTAATATTTAAAAAAAAAAAAAACATTTTGCGCAACGCACAATATGATGGTTGCGCAAAAACACTTTGCGCGACGTCGAGATGTATACCTGCGTCGCGCCAATGATAATTCTGGCGGTGCAAATGTAAAAATTAAGCGCTTTTTTTTTAAATTTTCCCGGACAAATATTTTCGAGACCCGAACTGTCTCTCGCTCATCTCGCCCTCTCTCTCACTCGGTCTCTCTCTTCCCGTAGCCTTCCTCCTCATCTTCTTTCCATCCTCATCCTCTCTCTCTTCCCAACCCAAACCCTAATCCCACTCCACTCCAACCGACTTTCCTCCTCAGCTCAGCTCGCACAAGATTGATGGTAATTGCTGATTAGATTTTTTTGTTTCTGGATATGGTTGCTGTCTTTTTGATTTGATATCAGTCGTTTCGTGATGGTTTCACTGTTATGGTTATGAAATTAAGGTTTTTTGGGACTCGGATTGATGTGGGTTGTATGAGATAATTACCATTAGATTTGATTTTTTCATGTGGGTCAGTTTTGTTTTGTTTTTTGATAGCTCAATCTGTGAGTTTCTTACCTATGGGTTTTGGTAGCGTGTTACCCTTTAATTATAATCATTGTTCTTACAAAATCAAAACCTAAATCACACATATTCGCCATCTCTTTCGCGGATCTGCAACTCTCTTTCGCCATCTCTCTGGCTGATGTGTAGAAACCCTTCGCTACTCTCCCAACTTCGACTTCATCTCACGGTACTCTCTCTCTCTTTCTCTGTCTTACACACACAGGGCACAGAAATATGAAATTTCTTTCAATTGTGCAAGTTTGAAAAGATGAAAGATTTAAGGTAATAGCAGATGTGATTGTTCAATGAATCTTTAGTTTGCGTTGATCAATTTAATTCATATGCATCACTTGAAATCTCAAAGAGAGGGAATTATCGATGGCTTGATCAATGAATCTTTGGATGGATTGGTATCCAAGTTATGCCGAGTGAGGTGTTGCTTGTGGTTGTCTCTATTCACAGGTTATATTTTCTCTAGCTAATGGATTTTATTTGGGACAACTCGATATTGTATCGGTTTGGGAATCTTTGGTCTAAGCACTTTAAGGATGTCCCCTTAGTGTGCCTTCGTCTTAACTGGCTGGATTTTTGTATAGAGTGGTGCTGGAGTTCTACTTTTAATTTCTCCCCTAAGTGAGCTTCATCTCTTACAAACAAAAAGAAAGACTGCAGTTCTGTGAACAAATCCTTGGTGTTCTAGAAGAGGATTATATCATTAAGTGCATGCATTAGCTGGATAAGTTTCCAAAAAAATCAAGATGCTCCGATCCTAAACTGTGCACCTTATTCCAGGTTGCGGATGGAACATTCTTGGAAGAACCTGGTTCTAGTGCTGTACCAACTATTGAGAACAAAAAGGTTTATGTTGGGACTTTGGAATGGGTTCAAAGGTAATTACAGGGTATAATGGAATATAATAGTTTGTATCATTGCATATTTGAATGTGAATTTGCTTCTTGTAAAGGTGTAATGCTGATAGGCATTGGCCCTGGACCATTGTTAAGAGAATTTAGAATCCTATTATTGAAAATTTAGATTCATATAGGACAACATAGAGTGCTGTCTACGGTATTATTTTTGGAAACCAAACTATAGAGGATTACATGTTGTTGTAGCAAAATTTTCTTTTAGACGTTTACCATCCGCAACTATGAATGAATAATTGAAGAGTGCAGCAGAATTCTTTTCACCATCTATAAAAGATTATTTGAAAAATTTGCATAATGTTGATTGGTGGAGCATTGATGGAAAAAGTAGTTATCTTTCTTTTCATATAATAAGCATTGTTGTGTAGGATATTTGATCTTCACAATTTCTTGCAGTTACTTGATGCCTTGGAGCTGAGCAGGCTAACTATGAAGCAAAATCTCGATGTCCAGTCTTCAAATCCCGATGCCATCACTTGAGCTTGCTCCATCTTTGACCTCCTAGCCACTTTTTGCCCAGCCGATACCCAGTAGCTTGATGTATCAAACCTAGAAGATAGTTATTGTAGTTTTTTCTATTTTTGTTCGGACATCTTGTATGTACATTTTCATATATTTTATAATTAAATAATTTTTCTTGGTTTATTAATTATTGTTTAGAATTTAATTACAATATTTATTAAAAAGTAAATAAAAAATATTTTTGCCAAAAAAAAAAAAAGGTTTGCGCGACGAAGAAGTAAGCTACGTCGCGCAAAGTGGCTTTGCGCGACGCATGTCCCTACGTCTCGCAAAGCGGCGCACGCACGTCGCGCAAAGAGGCTTTGCACGACGTAGGACGCGCGTCGCGCAAAGTAGCTTTGCACGACGTAGGACGCGCGTCGCGCAAAGTAGCTTTGCACGACGTAGAACGCACGTCGCGCAAAGTGGTTTTGCACGACGTAGGCCGTGAGTCGCGCAAAGCCTCTTTGCGCGACGCATGTTATTTCTTCGTCGCGCAAACCCTACCGTCACTGCCTTGGCGCAACGGTTGGCGCGCGACGAAGGTTGCGTCGCGCAAACTCTTAGGCAACGATTTTTGACTTTGCACGACGAATGTACGTACGTCGCGCAAAGTGTTTTTTTTACTAGTGCACCGAACTTCGGGATAGTTTTAGTTTGGGATTTTTTTGGTTTGGGCTCAGGATTTTTTCGGTTTGGTTTGGGATTTTTTTCCAGCCCTAGTCGTGAGTGTTAACCCATATTTTTTGGTCAAAAATGGAAATTTTTATTTTTATGAAATATTTTCTGCGGGCATTAAGGAAAACTTTATAAGGTGTTTGGAACGATTTTATGATTTATTGAGCAACAAATGCATACTTAGTAGAATATTTAAACCGAAAACTGAAAAAATAAGTGAAAAATACAATAGTGAGGACCAAACCATTGTCAAATAAGGTTCCACCCTCAAGAACCTCAACGAAAAGTCTTACCTTAATTTTCAAAATTTCACGATGAGGCGAAGGTGAGTACAAATAGTTTGAACGATGATTTATGTACGAATTTGTAAAACCGACTAAAAATTGTGAGTGTCAACCCACGTTTTTTGGTTCAAAAATAAATTTTTTTATTTTTGTAAATATTTTCCGCGAGCATTAAGGAAAACTTTTTAAGGTGTTTAGAAGTGGTTTTATGATTTATTGAGTAACAAATGTATTCTTAGTAGAATATTTAAGCCAAAAACTGAAAAAATAAGTGAAATTATTATTTATTTGTCAATGAATATTTATATCCTACTTCTAAATTTTTTTTATTTATACGTATTATGAAGTCACAAGTACTATCTTGAATTAAGGATACTCATACTCATCACTATACCGATCATTATACCATTAAGCTAGCCCCAGTAAATTTCAAAACAAATAAACAGAATAACGTGTATAAACAGAAGTTATGCCACACTCGAAGTCAAATTTGGAGCTGACATTGCCAGCTATTTATTGACTTTCTAATTCATTTATTTTTTTCAACGTTAGAAAAAAAATCTCAAATTCTTTCTACTTGTCGATAAAACGATATAAAGTGAAAACAAAAAAACACTAATTAAAGAACGTGACCATAAATTAAATCATCAACTCACACTCTCACACATGCATATGATCATAAAGATAATCTATTTGATGTTGTTCAAGTTTCCAAATTTATAAATGGCAAATCCCCAAATTTGTAATTAAATTAAAGTGAACGTGCCAATAAATATGGCATTACATTACTTTGCGTTGTGTTCTTGCTGTTTACAGAGGGTTTATAATTTAAAAGCAAACAGAAAAGAACTGGACACATGCAATTGTGCGTGTCATCACGTACATCCAATTATTTACATGCATGGATTACTTTACATAAAGTAATCGCAAATTGTGATTAATAAAGGATTAGTAATCGTGAAGCAACATTTCTGTAAAGAGTGGTGCTATCCACACAATTATTTTTATTTTTTACTTATCTTTTATTAATTTTTGTCCTTTAATCGTTTTCAATTCATTCGATTCGATGGTCAAAAATTAAAGAATTTATGTCAAAAGCCAAATATGTGTGTGAATAGTATCACCCTTTCTGTAACAACATCCGGAAAACTATAGCCTTATCTTGAATATATACTTAAAATATGTTTAATGTTAATAAAGATTGACAAGTATACAGACCAGAAGTAAACATCAAATTTGGTTAATTAACTACAACTTAAGCATTAAAAAATAGGACACCTAGCCAATCACATATTATTATATTCCACTCCACGCACCTGATTCTCTTGAAACTAGGGTGATTAAGACAACTGACCTTAATTATAGTATGGTACTAGAAATAAATTAATGTTCGTGGACTTGGAAGAATTAGAAGAGAAATTTTTATAGGTATCAAAAACAAAAGCCGCAATGGGCGTTATTCCTAATTTTATAATATGGGTAGTTAATGAAGCTGATATATCATAACTTTAAATATGTTATCTAAAATAAAATTACAAATATTATAATTTAAGTAAGATAATAACGTCAAAAGATCGTATTTTTTATATACCAAAAAATGCACGAATTAGAGGAAATTATCCATGATATATAATGTCGGCAAGTGCGAGATTCTCCTCCCACTGCATGCAAACATAGAAGGGCTAAAATTTGTGTTCGGTGTGTTTGAAATTTGAAGTGGCACTTCGATCACCGTTCATGCATGGGGATGGGGGGGTGCCGCATACAATTATGTATCGACCCGACTCGTGAGAAAATGGGCCACCGCTAATGTCAGAGATCGGTAGGAAGGTTTGGTATACCGAAATAAAAAGTGTCAATACTTGGTGAGTGTTTGGAAATGAAAGGGCATTGGAAAGTTGACTTTACAGTGAGTTTAACGGTAACGTCGATAGTAGTCTAATTCTTTATAAGAATATGTAATATTTTTTAATTAATTTTTTGAAATGAGATAAATATGCTTAACATTTCCAGAGTCATTTAACTAAAATGGGTGCTTTAAAAATAAATAAAAATAATCTTAAAAAATGTATTAAGAAAACTAACGAGGCAAAGTTGAAACAACAAGTGTCCCAAGTATATATGTCAGACATGTTTGCAGTGCCTTGTAAACCTGCACATGCTCGCATGTGAGTGTGACTTAAAAACTCAACATCCTTACACTTTGACAAAACACAAGTAATATTTCCCCATAGGTAATCGAGAAACAACTTTCGCTGTGAATGCATTGGCCAAGCCTGTTTCTTGGTCATGAGAGGAAGAAGTCGTTACGACTTGTAGTCGGCTCGGCCACCGTTGATATTTTACTTTAAAGAAGTGAGAGATTTTCTACTTTGTACGGTGAGGTATTGTGCTAGACCACGTAATATATCAATGGATACAGAGTTATTAGTGTGCGTCAACCAGACCAAACGCCTCTTTGACCTCTTGACTGTAACCAATAACGAGGTGTATTATGAATTCAACGCAAATATATATAACACGATTTTTGTTATCCATATAAATCGACTTGAGATTTTTTATTTGCAAGTAATTTTAAATAAGGGAGTTTTAATGAAAAGTTCACGGTACTGTTCACTTTAATGAAAAACCACATTTTTACACTAAAAGTCAATCATAGTACTATTCACTTTACCCTTTATTTTGTCATTATTATTAAAACTCAAAGTTTTCAAGCATTTTTCATTAGTTTTACTTTTTAAAATATCATTAAAACATAGTTCTAATTAGTTGCACAACATTCAATTTGACGAAGATTTTTCAATATGTCTAGAGTACGGTACAATATGTCATATGTTAATATATAAGGAAAGGTAATTTTTATTTCAAGTGTCATTCTACTTATATAATAACATATGATATATGTGTACGTAATCCAGCCACACTAAAAAATCTCTTCATTGAAGACTATAATTTGACTACACGCGTCCAAAAAGGATAAAGGGGACCATTTGCATTGAATTTTCAAGTATGGTCCAAAAGTGCAAAACCCCAGTCATTTTCTCACTCCAAACTAATAAATAAATAAATTATATTTGATAAAATCATTTAGTAAACCTTTGGTAATTTAACAAAGAAAATTCTCCATAAAGATACAAAATTTAGCAACAAATTTTTCAACATGTCCAATTTCTTTTCTTGAGTTCGAATTTCCACGAACCCAATAATTATAATTTGACAAAGAAATAATAGGAACTTAATAATTGTGGGCACATCATATCTCAATCTCACTAATTTTATTGTTTTTCCTTCTATATTTTTGGTAGCATATTTGACTAATTTTGATATGGTAGTCAGAATAATATGTTGCTTATCAAAAATAAAAGTTAAAAAAAAAAAAATATATATATATATATATATATATATATATATCCTGAAAAAAGAAAAGAAAAGGTTAAAATTCCGTCTCAAGACATGGGTCCCACACAGTGGTGGGTCCCACAAAATTAGCGAAAAAGAAGGAGAAAGGGTGGTTCGGTGGAGGCCTGTAATTGGCCTAGGTGTACAGAACTCGAGCCGTATTCAACGCTGAAAAGACAGCTCTTGGTAGAAAGCAGATGATTGGGGATACAAAGAGAAGATTCTGAACAAAATTTCTGTGAAGTGTTTTTTTTTTTTTTTTAAAGTTTGATTTTTAATATTTTTTTTTTCAGTTTGGTTAATTGAAAAGACTCTAAAATTTTGAAGTTACAAGTTTAGTCAAGTTAATAATAGCAATGTGCTCCACTTTGCACTTAAATTTGAAACCGTTTTAAGCATGATTAATTAGTCATCCACCTTTTAGTAAAAATACAAGACAGGCGGTTCCCACACAGACCCACAAACTGGGTAGAAATTGAAGGACAAGGACAGAATCCCAAACGGCAAAATAAAGAAACACTATGAAGTTTTGGCCTGCCAATTGCAAATTTAAGAACCTAGAAACAACTTTTATCATTTCCTAGAAAAACTCCCAAACCCTAGTTTTACAGCTAACTTCACAAACAAACACAGCTTCGCTAAGAAAAACTTCCAAAAACAAAGATCAGGATTTCTTCAATCAATATAGGGACTGAAGATTTGAAAGCAAGAGAGAATTTGAGAAACACACAGAGCGAAAGGAAGATGGCAAAAACAGAGGTGAAGCAAAAGTAAAGCAGAAAAGAAGAAACAAACGAAATACAGAGACCAGAGATGAAAGATGCGTGACCAAAAAGGGCAAAATATTTTTTTTTACTGGATAAAAATTGAATGTGACATCCCACATCACCCAGGGGAGTGATCCTTATATGTATTCCCATCCCTACTTAGCACGAGGCCTTTTGGGAGCTCATTGGCTTTGGGTTCCGTATGAACTCCGAAGTTAAGCGAGAAGGGGGCTAGAGCAATCTCATGATGGGTGACCCATTGGGAAGTTGCTTGTGAGTTCCCAAAAATAAAACCGTGAGGGAATGGTAAGTCCAAAGCGGACAATATCGTGCTACGGTGGTGGAGCGGGCCCGGGAAGTAGTCCGCCCCGGGCCGGGATGTGACACTGAAGAACACTCTCAGCACATGAAAAACCGAGGCAAAACCGTCCAAACACTGGTGATGAACAGTTTTGGGGAAACTGAGTTTTAATATATATGATATATTGTCTTTAAAAAAAATATGAGTTTTAATTTTAACAAAACTCACAAAAAAAAAAAAAAAAAAACTATGTAACAATTATTATTTTTTATTATTATTATTATTTTTTTTTGTGTTTTTAGAAATTTTGAAGTGTAGGAATTTCTTTGGAATAATATTTCGCTATTCAACAGAGGAGTAAGAATTCTTGCTCGAAAGTATTCATTGCCAATTTACAATTTATGTTTATGATCATAACTCTTTATATTACAAATCACTATATAACAATCACATCTGCAAAAAATCACTTAAAATTAAAGTCGTTTTGTCATCGAATAGATGAATTGAATTGGTAAAAGAGTAAATTGTAGCAATGGTCTCTCAACTAAAAATTCATTATCATTGGCCCTTAACTCATTAAATAGTGCAACTATGGTCATTTTCGTCAACTTTGTTAGAACTTATCGTCAAAATGAGTCATGTGCCATGCATGTGAGGCTAAATCAAGGAGCAAATATGAAAAATCAAATAAGAAAAATTGTATCAATGGTTCCTCAAATTTAATTCAACTGAAAAAATGGTTCCTCAACTTTAACCCAATTGGAGTAATGGTCTCTCAACTTTAACTCAATTGCAGCAGTAGTCATTCCAATATAATTCATTTTGACAAAATTTTGACAAAGTTGATGAAAATGATCATATCTACACGTTTTGATGATTTGAGGGACCCATGGTAATGAATTTTTAGTTGATGAACCATTGCTCAAATTTAATTAAAGTTGAAGGATCATTGCTACAATTTGTATTTACCACAACAAATTAACTAAACGACTTTAGTTTTAATTATATATTGTAAAGATAATATTTACAAAATAACTTATAATATAAACGATTTTGATAATAAACATAAAACTCTATAATTCATGAATTTTTTTAGTAGAAGCCAATCATTGTTCATTTATTTGTGCCCCTCTTTTTCTATTACTGTGCACAAAAACAACTCCTCAAGCATGTACACGCTGAGAAATATCGGGCTATTATAAGCCCTTGCCTCTTCTCTCTCTCTCTCTTTATTTTCAAACCCCAAAAGCCAAAAGCCACCCCCAACGTTCAACACCAACACCTCATTTTGCCCTGTTTTGAGTTGTGACTCTCTGTCCCTTCCCCTTTCCTCCTCCCATTTATACGTTTCTCTCTCCTTTCTCTCTCTTTCGTACCTTTTTTTTTCAATTTCTTCTGGTTTTCTTACAGTTGCGATCAATTCTCTACTTTTTTCGTTTGGATTCACGCACCTGTGCTTTTAAATTTGTAAGCTTTTCGTGCTCATTGGCATGTTTTTGCATCCGAGTCCTTGCACTTCTGTATTTTCTGTGTGTTAGTGCTTTTGGTTGTCGTTTTGCTTCGTCAGCTTTCAGGTACTAATGTCTGCAATAATAAATATCTCTGATCATCATACAAAAATCCCAGTTTCTTAATTGATTTTATTTGAATTTTTACCCAAAATTTGAAGTGGGTTTTGCCGGTGGATATGAAGTTTCGAGCTTTCATGGGTTTTGGGTTTGTTTTCCCCTCAAATATTTCAGATTTCTGACAATGGCTCCCCTCTGCACAATGGTCCTTCAAAGTTCGTCGTTTTCTTTTGCAGACATGCTATGACAGCCATCTGCTTCCCTTATGTTATGGAATGTTACTATTGGGATTGTTTTTTTTTTTTTTTGAATTTTTTTTTTTTTCAAAACTTATGTGGGTTTGTTTTTCTGGGAGTTTTTGGATCTTGTGATTCTAAATCTAACCCTTCTTCTGTTTTGGAATTTGATGGTGGCTGGTTAAATTTCCAGGGTTTCTAAAAATTTCCCCCCTTTGGGATTTTAACTTTTTCAATTTGATTCCTGTTTTGTTATAGGGCCCCAGTTATACCCACCGGTTTTGAATCTCAGTAATTTTTGGATGTGATTTTTTTGAATTATCTGGCTGATTGTGTTTGGCTTTTACTGCAGTGCATTACACCAAAAGCATATTCAGGGATAGGTTATACTTGATTGAGGCATATCATTTGGTTCCTATTTATAAGCATTGAAGACATTCTCCCAATGCTTAATTTTGGCAGGACCAGAAGTCAGTCAAGGACCAACAGATCCATGTCTTTAGGAGGTGAGTTTTCGATTGCGCTCGATTATGTTTTTTCTTTTTTTTTTTTTTCTTTCTGTGAAATTTATTATGTTCATCCGGCGTTATGAGAATCGATGAAGGAGGTGGAGGTGAAATTAGAGTCTGCTCAATATGTTGGATTGTTTCAATTCGGATATTTTGTGCTTATGTGGAAGTTTTGAGCTTATATCTTGGACCCTGTTGTGCTTGTAGGCATGGAGTACCCAGATCCCAAGAGGAAGAACAACTTTGTAGGAAAAATTCTTTTGGCTGCTACCCTTACAGCATTATGTATTATTATGCTGAAACAATCCCCATCTTTCAATACCACAAGCTCGGTAATCCCTTCATCCTGCGTATTTTCTTTGGTTGAAGGTATGCTTCAGTATGCGATTATTGTATTCGAATGGCTTTCTGAATAATGATCATTTGCTTCATGCAATATGATCCCTTTCTGATTAGATAATTATCAGTAGCTCATTTTTCCTCTCTTGCCATTTGATCATTATCCGACAATAATTATTTTAGTAATGAGGTTTGACATATTTGAGAATATCTTAGTTGTATATGCTGTTTCCCTTGGATGCATGATTAACTGACCACTGACCACTGCTGAGCCTCCATGGGTGCCTCAAAAATAGGCATACACCTTTGTTCTGAGGGAGGGAGGACAAGGTGAGGGAATGCCGGATACCAGGGAGAAGAGGAGGCTAAGGGGTCCTAATAACCTTACCGTAGGAAATCATAACGGGGATCACAGTTTGATGTTGATTTGGTCCTTTTCATTGGAGAAAATCATTATGTGATCATATCATCTTGCATCTGGTTGGGGTTATCAACTCTGGTCCAGTGCATTTTCTTGTTGTATATTGTCGATACTTGCTTGGATCAATAATTGCCTTCTTCAATCTCCTTACTGCTTGACAGAGTTATAGACTTTTCTTTTGGTCAACTATTCTCAGCATTTTGATTGTTGTTGATACTTAAGATATGAAAACTTGGATACAAGGTTTTTTCACCGTTGCACTGTAACATTTTGCTAGTTCTATTTTCTTTTTTGTTTGGTGGAAGTAAAATGTTCTATTTTGTTTTAATGTCTTCAATACAATATCAGAAGTTCTATAAAATGTAAAAAATTGGGACCTTTTCTTACCATGTACAATTTATATTGGTCCAGTTCTCCATTCATGAAGCAGGGGTAACTCATGTCCTAGTAACTGGAGGTGCTGGATTTATTGGTTCACATGCTGCATTACGACTCCTAAGGGATCAATATCGTGTAACTATTGTGGTAGGTATCTTTTGGATGAAGATGGCGTCTTCTTTTATACTTAACTTGGTAATTACTCTAGACGATTAAAAATTTCTTCCTTTGACAGGATAACCTCTCACGGGGGAACATAGGTGCCATCAAGGTTCTCCAAGAGTTATTTCCTGAACCTGGGAGGCTTCAGTTTATTTATGCTGACTTGGGAGATCCAAAATCTGTATCCTTGTGATGTTCTTTATGAGTGTTGTTCAAAATATTTTGTGCAAATTAAAAGTGCTAATCGTCAATGTAGCCTTAACTAAATATTCCAGGTCAACAAAATATTTTCGGAGAATGCATTTGATGCTGTGATGCATTTTGCAGCTGTTGCATATGTTGGGGAAAGCACACTTGATCCACTTAAGTAAGTACTATCCATGAGCTAGATCCGGACCATTTACTATTACTGAAATATGCTCGTCTTGCTTATGTGCTTTTATTTTTACCAGAACTTTCTTTGTTTAAGAATTTTCCCTTAATGATGCGATGTGGATATTCATGAATTTCAGCTTAGTATTAGGAACTTAGGGCTGATGTTGGATGTTGACAAGGCCTGAGAAGACTTTGATATAACATGTACGTATAATCTTACTAATGAAAATTTTGAACTTTTGCACAGGTATTACCACAACATTACATCAAATACCTTAGGGGTATTGGAGGCAATGGCTTCACATGGTGTGAAGACTTTGATATATTCTAGTACATGTGCAACATACGGAGAACCTGAGAAGATGCCTATTACTGAAGAAACTCTGCAGGTGGGTTGTCCTATACTTGTGTTTTTGTTTTACTTCCAATAAATAAACTCGTTTAGTTGCTGACTTTGATGTTCTGGCAACACTTTCAGCTCCCAATTAATCCATATGGAAAAGCAAAGAAGATGGCAGAAGATATCATCTTGGATTTTCATAAGAATTCAGACATGGCAGTCATGATCCTGAGGTTCGTGTCCCATTAAATTTTTTAAACCCTTTGTTGTTTTTTGAAATGTTCTTGACATAAACCATGAGTAACCTTGCTTCGTAACTACTTTTTCACTAATGTGTTTAAGTTATGTTAATTTGCAAGTGAAACATGAATCATTTGGCAATATTGTTGTGTCACCTTCAACTCTTCATAGCTTAAGTTCTGCTTTTCTACTAAACTATGTGGTGTTTGGACTTGGAACCTTAGCTCACCATGTGGGCTTTGGCTTAGTGGCAATGGATGTTGGGGTTTGGATGGAGATTTTCTAAAAATTTAAAACCTTTGTTCCATTTTCCAAGTTGGCTCTCTGCGCAAAGCTTTTTTCTTGCCTTTTTCACTAATAAGCCGGTATCTATATTAGTAATGGGTTCATCATCTCATTTCTATTTAAAAATTAATGAGCACAAGAAAACCACAAGGCCACGTGATATTTTCTGTAAGGTCATTTGTTGTCCAACTGAATATTAGTACTATCATCTTTTGTGACCTGCATATGGTCCGTGTTATAACTTATGTCTACACTTGTATTATGCTGTGAGTCATTGGCCACAAAAGATGTCAACGAAATAAGGCATCACCGAACAATTTACTTTTAACAAATTTGATGAATGAATAAATTGTCCTGTTGTCTCAAAACTTGTTTTATTTTTGGAAACCTTCCAGATACTTCAATGTGATTGGGTCGGACCCAGAGGGCAGATTAGGTGAAGCTCCCAGACCTGAACTTCGTGAACATGGACGAATATCAGGTGCTTGTTTTGATGCAGCTCGTGGTATCACTCCTGGGCTAAAGGTAAGTCGTTGCATAATTAACTGATATGTCTGTGGTAAAGATCAAGGTATAGGTTTGACTATTGGAGTTATGATTATTCTTGTGTATTTATGAATCAATTGAAAATTTTCATAACAATTCTCACCTGCCATAAAGAGATAAGGAAACAGATGTTTGGGGTTTTAAAGTACATATATCTGTATATTTTGACGATTTCAGTTAGCCTCCTTGTTTCAGCTTTTTCCACTGTTCTTTTGAGTGGTTGGAATTTTAGTAACGAAAGTGCTTTGCAGGTTCGAGGTACCGATTACAAAACATCTGATGGCACTTGCATAAGAGATTATATAGATGTCACTGATCTGGTTGATGCCCACGTTAAAGCTCTTGAGCATGCACAGCCCCGTAAAGTGGGAATCTACAATGTTGGAACTGGAAAAGGTAAAATAAACGAAACCAATACAACTAATTGCATTTCTTTTTGTGCTAAAATTTGTTGTAGTGGATAGCGCAGAACTGTATCTTAAGCTTTGTGTGTGGCTGTCGATTACCAGGTAGTTCGGTAAAGGAGTTCGTGGAGGCATGTAAGAAGGCAACTGGTGTGGACATTAAGGTTGATTTCCTTCCCCGCCGGCCTGGTGACTATGCTGAAGTCTTCAGTGACCCATCTAAGATCCTCCGTGAACTGAACTGGAGCGCTCAACACACCAACCTTCAAGAGAGTTTGCATGTTGCGTGGAGATGGCAAAAAGCGCATCGCGATGGGTACGGAACCACCCCGTTGGTGTTGTCTTCTTGAACCAAAATCCTTTGGCGACGTCTTCTTGAAATGGTCACGGCATTGCATAGCATGAAGATCGACAGTGTATCCATTGCAGTGCCGAATCAAGCCACGCTTCTTTAGCTCAGTTAGATGGGGGACTTCAGAATCCCCATTAACCAAGAAGGATAAAAAAGAGAGTCGAGATGTTTGGGAACCAATATTATTTTTTTTTTTTGGCATATTTTATGTATTATTATGGTATAATTCTTTAGTAGTAGCAGGCCATCCTCCGGTGGCCGGAAAAAGGAGCAGCAGCTATGTGTTACAGTCGATGTATTCGGATGATGATATAGTTCAATAATGATGCTCAGCAGCAGTATAGCCTTTTATCATCATATCTTCGTGCCTTTCTTTCGCCCTTTGTCCAATACTAGTGCTAATCTGGAAGAGTTGAACCTTTGACCTATCTTAATCTGTTGCTAGCCATATAAACAACAGCATGAAGTGATCGATAATTAGTATATTCCGTCTACTTCAACAGATGTAACACCAACCTCCTCCGCTAATCCTTTCCTCCTCCGATCGAGTCCCCAAAGTATCTTAATATATAGGGACTTGCTAGATATTTCAAAGGAATCTTTAAATATGAGGACTGGATATAGGGACTCAAAAAGTGGCCCCACTGTTGATTTTGAATGGGAAACAAATCCCATCCACGTGTGAATGCTGCACAACAGCTTCTCTTTTTTGTTTTTTTTTCTTGTTTTTTAAACTCACCCACGTGAATGCTAGAAGCCGTTCCTGTAACTTCCCTTTTTTCCCAACGGTAGAGGTAACTTTTTGGTGGATATCAACGCTCACAATACTCCAATAGAACAATAATTTTTTAATATTTTAGTCCCTACATTTAGGATTATACTATAAATAGTTCCCATTGCAAACAATATTTCTTTGCGGACCTGAATATTTCCTTAAAGTCCCTAAACGAGTCTTCAAAGTTGGTGATAGGAGTCCCTATTTAGGGACTCCCATTGAAAATGCTCTTCAGCCCCTATAGTAGTTACATTCTAATTTTAAAATTTAGAAGTGCATAAGATGTTTAGTTTAATATCCCTCATCCTAATTGGATTTCCAAACATTCCCAAGCAACACTAATATATTTTCTTCTAGCTTTCCTATTTTTGCTAAGGACGTCTCGGATACTATTTAAACCTGGCTTTGTACTAGTTTTCGGTCGATCTTCCTCTCTTTGAGCCGGAAAACCTTGTGAGTGCTTTCCGATCTGTGTCTTATGATGCTTTTATGTAGCAAAGATATTCTGGATATCAGACCAAAAATATAAATAAAATATTATTGGATATCCAACTTCATATGTGTAATTTTTTTTTTTGAACAAACGATATTATATATATTAAGGATGAGGTTGACTTAGCCTCATAATGGGAGGAATATTGTGTTTCAAATTCCTTTTTGACGAGAATCGAACATAACCACTAAATCATAGTCCTAAGTGGTTAACTTCACATAGTTTTACTTATAGGTTTTTTATTTTTGAAACTTCAACACCCGTTTCAGTTCTTACCTTATAAGAGATATTATACTTTAAAGTCGAGAATATATCTCCATATAAGTGTCTCATGACACAAAAGATTTCACCCAAAGCATGTACCATAGCAAAACACGGTAAATTATAGGTCATGTTCCACCTTTTTTGAATTTTCAATTTGTGTCAATGTCCGGCTCATGAATATTTTTGACCTTTTTGTCAAGTCTGTGAATTTGGTGAAGTGCTAATATGACACGAGTCCAATGTCACAGTGATGTTCTTTGCCAGTGAAATAATAATTAACATGAGTATATTTTTATTCACATGTTCTTATTTCATTGAAGCAGTCACCAGATGCCATGTAAATTGTTCTCTTAAATTTGATACAAAAGATTGCTATTTTTTTTATTTAAAATTTATCAGAACAGTAGTTAACTATATTTGTAGCAAGTTTTATTACAATAAATGATGTAAGAGCGTCTAATTTCCCTTTTTAGTCTTCCTTGCTCTCAAAGAAACATCCCTACTACTTTCTTTTCCTAATTTTTCAGCGACTTAAGGGTGAGTATTTAAGCCTGTCTTTGTAATATACAGTTCATGGTCGTCGTATTCTTTTTGAGCCGGAAAACCTTGTGAGAGCATCAGTAGACGGCTTTCACCTCCCGTCTCAGAAGAATATCGGAGTTGCTGCAACCGTTGGCGTTCGTTTTTGCTGCATAATGTTGAACCCGATAGCGTTAATCATCGGAACAGTGTTGAAAACTGCGTTTCACGTGATCAGGTTTGTGCTCTACAATGCTACGCTTTTAGGGCTGGATTTTATGGGGTGGTTCATTGGTTGGATGGTGAGGAATGTGCCTGCGTTCTGGATTATCGTGGCCCTCCTGCTCTTGGTCGTAGTTGGGAGGATATTGCGAAGATGGGGTTTCCGCTCTTTCTAAAAACTAGTTAAAAGGTTTTAGAACCGAAGGAATATTAGTTATGGTTTTGAGCACCGCAACAGACATGAGTTAAGCCACTTGGTCCAAATAACAAGACTGTTTAACAATGCTCCAATTCAAAATTTCCTTTCTATAAATTAGTAGAGTAATTTAGAATATTGTACGTAAAAAAAGAAACGATTGAATAGAGAAGATTATGTGCTTCATGTTTGTTTTTCCAATATGTGATATCAAGCGATTAACCAAAAGTTTAATTTGGATTTGATGTTTTTATTTATTTTTCTCCGTAATTGTACTTCCACACCCGTTCCCTTTGTTTTTTGATTCTCTTGGTTTACTACCCCCGTTCCCTCCGTTTTTTGGATCTCTTGGTTTATTTTCTCGGATTTTATAGCCAAAGTATGTGTGTGAAGATGAGAAAAAACCTACGACCACATCATTCATAGGCACCTTACACAAAAGGATGAGACGCTATGTAGTTTGGTCCCAACCCGCCGTAATAGTTTCTCTAATTAAGTAGCTCTACAAAACCTAAATACGGATGTCATCATTCATAGAACATCTTTCACAGAAAGATGACACTTTGTATTTTGGTCTCACTCAATATGACAGTTGTCCTAATCAAACATGATCGTAATTTCTCATGAAAATATAACATTTGTATTTTAAAACTATTCTTTTACATAGTTTATATGTGTAGCACCTTGTTTCTACCATGAAAAACATAATTGAAATTGTTAATACTTAATAGTTAAACAATAATCAAGTCGCTAATGAAAGGCTTGGCGCAAAACCTAACGCATTGACGTTCTAGAATTCATATAACCGAACCCACTTAATGGGATAAGACTTGGTGGTTGTTGTTTAACAATAATCAACTCATAAATGTGGATTTTATGGCAAGATTACTGTTTTATCTTTTGAATGCTAACCAAAAGGTTACTGTAATGTACAAAATCACTCTTGGGAAAAAAAGCAGAAAGCAAGTGCAATTAATCACAAACTTGGACTCCATATCGTTGAAATATCAAGCAACCAAACCCAAAGATTTGACCTGTGTCTATTAAATACATCTTTTCAGTTGAATTCATATCTTCTCAGTTTACAAATCAAAAGATGAGCCGTCGCGAAAGATGTAAGGAGCATATAATAGCACTAATCGGCTCTTGTGTACAAACCACTTCTGAGGTTTCAACCAACTGCTTGAAGAGCTTGGTTAATGTTCTGTTCTGCCTCCGCGGCCCTTTTGACAAGCAAGTGATTTGGGTGCCCAATTTTCAACTGGCTGAAAAACAGTAAAACATTCAATCACTGACCATTATATTCTACAGTTGCACACGATATGGGGCAAATATAAATAATTCCAGTGTTATGAAATAACACAATTTATGGATGACGTAAAAAGACATTGTGTCACAACGGCAGTATGAAGTAGCCTTTGAGATTTACCTAAGGAAACGAGAAGATGGTTTTCCTAGGTGAAGACAGCATACAACAAGGTTGGCTAGAGTTTCTGGATCCTTTGCATCCTGTGGCAGAACAAAATTGCACTTTTATTACTCTAAAAATGTCTTAAAAGAAATATGCGTAATCCTATGCCGCTCCCATATGGTTGGCAATATGAGAATGCTCATGTGTATTAATAGACCATTACAACAATACAAGATTTCCGAGTAAACGGGAAAGTAGATGAACATGGAGAGATAAATATAGGGAAACAAGAAAAGCAGAAAAATGCAACAAATAACGTACAAGTATACAACTCATTGTTTATTAATTCCAGCAAAAATAGTCATTTTGATTTAGTCAGATTTGAGTTGAGCATGCATAATGATGTAATCATGTAATTTTTTTTAGTAAGCCTTCGACTTTGTGAAGTTTTTCTAATTGACGGGATACAAACTGTAGACACCTTAAAAGCTCTAGAAAAGCCACCAATATATTACTTGGTACTTGCCTTTTGCAGTGCTTCAAGAAGTAGTGTTTCAGCTTCATCAAAGTTTCCCATATGCATACAGCAAACAGCCTTTCCATTGAGGATCAAACTCGTAGCCTGAGACTTCTCAGAGAAATCTTGGAAGATGAGATATGCCTCCTGTATCTTGGAACCACCCTGATTTTGAAGAATGTGAAATTACATACATGAACTATGATATCTAGTATTTAAGGGCAACTGAAAGGAAGACAAATATTTAATTACCACTGCCAGATTTAACCATGCCATTGCAAGTTGAGTTAGCGTGTGGTCCTCGTCAACCTGTTGCATGAGCCGCAGCTGTCTCTCCGCGTAATCTGACCTATGCATTTTAAGGAATATCTGGATATTCAATGCATTCCT
This sequence comes from Pyrus communis, assembly GCF_041283825.1. Classification (NCBI taxonomy): domain Eukaryota; kingdom Viridiplantae; phylum Streptophyta; class Magnoliopsida; order Rosales; family Rosaceae; genus Pyrus; species Pyrus communis. The sequence continues at coordinate 6,095,391 of NC_142569.1, forward strand.
GCAAAAGCATAAGCAGCATGTATCAGGCTTAAGAAAATAACACATCATCAGGTTCAGCTTTCTGCTTCACACTTAAATATCATTAGCCTCGGTATAAATTACATCAAAGATTAAATTTGACATCAATAAAGACACTACCCAACAGAAGGCTCGCATAAGCCATCTAGAATTTACAAGCATGCAAGGGCAATTGGTTTCTATACTTCACATATTAGCGACCCTAGAGTTTGTTTCAATTTATAAATTTATTTTCTTAACATTTTAATGGGTTTTCCATTACTTAATAGATCCCTCTAATTAACTTCTTTGCTCAATCCAATGAACATCGATATAATCACTAATCAAGCTAAAGACACTAAAATCTGAAGCATTTCGGGTGTGTCCCGTTCGAAAGATAACAACAATGCAGAGCCTCAGAGAAAATCTAACTAACAGTAAAGTTACCAAGTTTGATCATAGCGTTTAATCAGAACATGATCTTAAGTAAAATCAGAATACGAAAATGCCCAAGTGATCAGGTAAAGTGAAAAGATTGACGTACAGTTCCATAGTGCCTCCGGAATTGGTGTATTTGAGAGCTTCATTGTAGTCCTGCTCATGCATGAAAACCGTCCCAGCAATCAGCCTCAGAGTAGGGTTGTTTCCGACGGCCGGATCCGCCAACAACTCCTTCAAATTCGAGATCGCCGATTCCTGCACAATTCCAAGCCTTCCAATTCATCACACATCCAATCCAATTCAATCCGATTCGATTCAACAGTATGTGATATCGGGATCGAAATTCAAAATTGAAGACGGTACCTTGAAATCGGGGCCGGATAGGTAGAGGGCGAGGAGCTTGACGGCCTGAAGAGGCGTGGCGGCGGATGCGTCGATCTCATTGATGACGAGCTGGTAGCTGCCGAGGGCGATGTAAGAGCGGAAGACGAGGCAGTCGCGCTCGACGGCGTCGTCAGGGGAGAGGTTGGGGAGGTCGCTGTTGTTAATGGCGGCCTGGTAGGCGCCCAAGTAGAAGTTGTTGCGGAGGTTGAAGAGGTGGTCCGGTCCTGCTGCCACTGCTGCCATTGTTGAGAGATTTCGATTTGGTTTTTTGCAGTTGCAGATCTGAGAGAGAAGCGTGGAGGACGAAGGGTATAGAGGGCCGATTATTATAACGTTTTATGTATTTTCAATGATGGATTTAATTCCTATCTTGGGCCAACCCAAAACTCTCTTTCGCTCTTGTTGTTCCCGAGGGCATTTTCAATGCGTGAAACACGGTTTGATATACAAGTGTTATAATTAAGGGAAAATGATCATCGTCGGATTCTTTTTCTAGAAATTTTAGGGATTCTGTGATTTTACTCGTTCATCGTATATCGTGCTGTCAGAAATTATTTTAAAATTTAAAATTAAATATAAATAGTACTTAACGAAAACTTATCGCACGATATACGATGAACGGGTGAGATCACGATATCCCTAGGAAAAGGATCCGGAGAGGATCCTTTTCCATAATTAAGGAGTTAGAAATTTCTTTTTTTAAAGTATTCAAGCATTTGTATAGCACATTGTATACCGAGTCGTGTTCCTCGCACATCGAAAATTTTCTCGTTGTCCAAGTACTGAGAACACAAGCTCTTTTATCATGTGTCATGATATTAGTGGAGATTTTAAGTGTCCCTTTATTTGTATTATGACATGTACTGATATTTTGGATATAGTGCAAAATCTCTTCAACCGACATCCCCAATTTATGAATCAATTATAATTAAATATCAAACTCATTATTTACGAGAGTTCAACGTGAGACGTTGTAGTAGCAAATTTTCTTTTTATTTATGGGTACTTCCTATACATTATATTTTCTCTTTCAAATTCAAAGCATCAATCATGATTTCTTTAACTCAGCAAGTTGTAGTACCCCTTCTATGAAAATTTTAGTAAGATTACCAATTACGATTCACCTTTAAATTTCGCCACTTATTCCGTCATCAACGTACACAATCTTAAAGTAAATTTGGGATGATTGCATTGATTTGTCAATGAATTGGGTAAGTACTAAAATGCTTTTGTGACTGTGTGACAGTCGCACACAAAAGTTTCTCACTTCAGTATACATAAAGGTTAGGTTGTTTGGAGTTTACAATACACGAATCACTTATTAAGTTGATGCAGAAGAATCATTCAAATTCAAATACATGATGATTTCACGGCACACACAAAGCAATACATTTTGACACAGTAAAAGGGACTATATTATCAATGCAGTTCTAATTTCTTTTGAGTAGTTTGATGATGGACAGCACTGTTATAACCAGCAAAAAGAGGAGTCCGATGTAGGAAGAGATGATGGCACCGCCGCCACGGTCGCAGTACTTCTCGAACTTGTCACAGATTTTGTTCCACCTTGCGTGCGAGTTTCCCTTCTTCCCTAGCTCTGCCATGAAGGTTGCTGCACCATCGCCCGAAGATACTAGGGCCACAATCATCTGCATTCCACAACCAAAAATATACAGTTTAGTTGACATAGTTACCCTGCGTTCGATTCTTCCCAACCTCGAATATCGCTTGTATTAAAAGAAATAATCGTTTGCTTACCATGTCTAAAACGGCTACCATCACAAGTTGAAGGCCCTTGTCCTTGAACTTGTCTCCGAAAAAGTGCACAACTATCATGAACACGTTATGAAGGCTTGCAATTCCATTAGCTATCACAAAGTACCTGCATCATCATCAATCGCGAAAACTGTCGCTCGGGTCCTCTAATTTCTGTTTGTATGGGAGGTAGAAAGAAAAAGAGAGTACCGAGGCTTACACATTTGCAGGATTGTGCTGAAACTTGGCTGTGAGAGTGACGCTTATTGGTGGGGCAACCACCAAGGACTTGGTTTCTTTGTTGCTTGCCATTACAACGGTTGCAGTCACCGTGGCAAAAAACGCAACCACCCTCAGTACGACAATAGTCCAGTCCGTCGGCTTCGTCACCGCCGCTAACTCCGCCTTATCCTCGGGTTTCTGTCCATTTTCTAGAGCCATGGTTGAATTAGAGAGAGAGAGAGAGTGATATACAAAAGTGAGTGCTTTGTTGCTTCTTATAGCGGCAGAACCAGTTGCTGAGTAAGTGAAGCATGTAATTAGTTTTCTTTGATTAGACTAACAATCCAATAACTTCAGGGTTTGTTGGGTTTAGGTAGTTTGGATAAACTTTTTAACCCCACACGCATCGTTTAATCTGCCCCTGCTTATGTCACCCAGAATTTCTAGACACATTGGCTCAACAAACGTAGAGCTACCTTGCTTTAATCTTTTTCTTTCTTCGTTGCACAACCGCATCAGCAATTTTGACAATCTTCTCTCTCAATTCTTCTCTGCATCGTTAGCTTTTATTATTATCAAAAGAAAGAAGACGTGGGGCTCTAACAGTACAAATCCATACTTCTTCGAATACTGGTTTCCCCTCTTCCAACTACGTAAACAGATCGTACGCACTCACATCTAATCAAAAGACGCGCATATTTGGAATCAGGAAAAGCCTGATGCTTTTAGGTAGGCCTGACAAACGAGTCGTATTTGTCGTGTCAAATCCATTATCTGAATGAGTTCTTAACAAGTGACCCCCAACAATGATCTAATTCGTTAACAAGTCGTATCATTTCGTGTCGGGTTAACGAGTCATGTAAGAAGTAGTCATACCTGATGTCTAGATATGGCAAACGGTATCTCATTGGGTTTTTAACGTGTGACCCGATAACAAACCGACTCGTTAACAAACTGATCCAAAACCTATTATGTTCGTATAATTTCATATCAAGTTAACGAGCCGTGAAAAATATTGACAAACCAACTTTCAGGTTTTTGAGGGGTTTGGTGGGTTTGTCGTGTGTATCAGATTATCCGGATGCTGAGAACGAGGAATCGCCGGCTACGAAAATATGAGGCAAAAATCTGCCAACCTTGAACAGAAAGGCTAATGCCAAGCACTTGGGAATAATACTTCTACCGACGATCAACCGACTACGTTCAGAATTGCACAGAAGCAGGCCATCATCATCAAACGAAAAAACATAGATTGTTTACATACATTACAAATTTGTGATAACTGGATTTGTAGTTCAAAAACGTACACACTCTATGCGCAGTGACTCGACTAAACTTGGGACACACGGCACGGGTGAGATAGCAATCACAAGAACGACAGCAATACCCTCGCTCGCCGCGTCAAGTCTATTTGGTAGATAATTTGGTAGATAATACATTTATCCGACGCCTCACATTTGAAATGTTTCTCGCACACATGTTTATGAACAACTCACAATAAAAATATACAACCAATGTCGATCGTGTCTATCTTCCAAGTAATCTGTAATAAGGATTTGATTTGTTCCCTGCGAAGTAAAACTAGCTGCAATAGATTTCAGAATCACGTTGTGCTAGTTTTTCCCCGTGTGACACCAACGACGACATTGCTCACCTGTGAGATTAAGAGTGTTATCATCAGTAGGTCTTTGATTGCTCAAAATATGGAAAACAATGGCAATGAACGGATGCATTATTTAACAAGCTTACCAATTTGCCACTTTCATCAACAGACATAGGGTTCTCAACGACAACGGTCTGGCTCTGAGAATGAGGCATTGCCTGGAGAAAATACAAGAGAAATAAATTCAACAGATTCACTACGCATAATACATTACTACCACAAGGGCAGTCTCATCCGGGACATATAAATAGCATGCTTCTCAGAACTTACCGCTGAAGTAGAGGGCACCATTCCTGAATTGGCCGTCCCATTAGGTCTGTGCGCTGGAATTGGAACCCTCATATTGGCCATCTGTATAATGTTCAAACCAACACTCAATTAGTGAGTTCATTTGCAAAGAGGATGGTTTTCAACATGAAAGAACAATTTATATCCAACCACTCGGTCATTAAGAAGATTCTTAACATTTAGCGAGTCTATAGCACCAAAAGTAAAGCATGATTTAGAACATTTAATGCACCCAGAATTCATAAGCTATAATAACATAGAATATTGAGTGACAATGACATGCCAAAGGTTCAAAAATTTCATCCATACTTACCCCAGCATTAGTAACAAAGTGACAGACTGCACATTTGACCGAAGGAGCTCCAAATGGATACATAAGCGTTGTCCGGCAGTTTCCACAGTTGATGTGGGCGACCTGACTGGATCCTTTTTTTCACAAAAAATAAGACCCAAAAGAGAGGAGAAGTCAATAAGAAGCTGAGGAAGTGAAATAGTTATCAAACATAGAATAAGCTGTACATATGCAATTACAATATAAGCTGGTTCTGTCAAATTTTTAAGATATTTCCGAATAGGACACACATTTCGGTAAGTAATTTCCAAAAGAATAGAAATATCAAACTCTGATATTTATTGGAAATATTCCTGCCATGTGTACTATTAAAAGGAACAAAAATTAACAGCAATACTATGTACAGGGAAGAATTCCTTATGGTCTTTCAATTAATACAAAAACATGTTAATGAAACCAATGAAGTTTCGAAATCTCTACTTTTAATATCCTCATAAAGTAGGTGAAACCTACTTCCTTCAAAATTACAATCTTAAGAGTTTTTCTTTATCCATTACGTAAGACTGTAAGAGTGAAGTCCTTTTAAGTTAGTAAACCAAAAATACTCTAGAACCTTCCAAAAAGAAGCATATGAAAAAGATGAGTTTTTTGGGAGTTGCCTATACGTTGCAGAACAGATCCACACATGCATGGGACACAGGTGATAAACTGAAAAACCTCTGCAGTATCATGGGATTACCGACCATACCCTAAGATTGTTTACCTTGAGAAACATTAGGATGCATATCACCTTCCACTATGTGGTAGATTACAAGAGCGAAGATTACATGCCTAAACAAATAAAACTTCATTTTTTATTCAAGTAAGCTTATATAGTACCTGGAGCAAGATTTACTGTGTGACAACAGGAGCACCTCACACTTGTTGCCCCACGTGTATGCATTAGCAACGTCCTACAACCCCCACAAATAAGTTGAGCCATTTCCGTCCCTGCAAGGTCATTGCACAAACGTTTTGTAACCTAACCTTATGACTCTACAATGAAATGCTTATTAGGTTAGACAAGTCTATCAGTCTCTGGTCCTATAATGATAACCATTAAGAAAAAGTATAAGGTAAAGAGACATTACCAGGAGCAGGGACTGGGGTGATTGTATTGCATAATGCACAGCATACATTTGTAGCTCCTCTAGGATATAGAAGAATGCTCCTACACCCACTACACACAAGCTGGCTCTGCATAGCTGCAATTTTTAGAAACATACAAACACAATGAGGCTTTACCAACAGAATCAAGTATGACCAGAGCAGACAATATCACTGCACAACTTGAATCTTTTACCATATGGCCAATACGCTACACAGTGTTGTACGCCATAACAAATTGTAAATAAACTTTTGAAACATGAAACTGTAAACTTGAATATATCTATTACCGTTTTATCAACGATGGGTAAAGAGGTAAGAGAGATCATGAAGACAAATCCTAAAGCGTACCCAAAGTAAGTTTTTCTTCACTTTCAAAACCAGATAATACATTTTAGAAGAACACATCATGGCAACAAGACTGAACTAACTTTCTTTGTGAAATCTAGCTCCTTCTGGTCTTCCCAACATCCAACCAATCTTGACAACATCAGTTCTTCAAAGACAGAAATTGCCAATCCTAACACTCAAAAACATGCCAACACTTCTACTTGTAGAAAGGATAGAAACCCCTATATACAGAATAAGGTCCCCATACTTGATGCAGGACAATTACCTAAAGAAGTCGGGCCTAGGCAATGAAGTAAGCAATTGCATCATTCATGGACACAAGACATGGCATAAAGACAAAAATTATTGAGGCAAACAATCATACCCACTGGTGTGGATATCTATCAAGGAGAAACTACTTTGTGTTTCATGACTCCAATATCCCAGCATTATTGTACATGCGAAAATTAATGTGTTAAAGGCAGTTTATTTCCTGGTTGGTAATTTTTGAATAAATCTTAAGAGATTGCTACCTTGTTTGTTACATTGCTTCCACCATTTCCTAACCTATAATGCAAGATAAATTTCTTAAAGCAAGTTATCTATTGTGATTGATTAGGAAACTAAAAGGACAAATGCATACAACTAGTTAACTGCATTAACACTACAAAGGGAACATCAATAGGTTCAGAAGATTTCAGAATAACCAGCAACTCTTCCTCCTACTTTATAGATATATAGGCTAACTGCCTAAGTAAGTCATAGTTTTTTGTTTCCTATGTTTTTTGTCGGTTAAGTTAAATTGAACTCAAGGTTAAAATGAGTAAACACAGACAAGAAACACCATAAATCAAATCTATAAAAAAGCTCAGCCAAATGAAACGAATCATCAACTTTCGTGGTCACGATATAAGATCAAAATTGAATAAGTTTCTGACCACTCAAGTCTCAAACTTATCAGGTTCACAGGAAGGGAAAAACTGGATTAACTAATCAGAGCTACAGGTTTCTTCATTGTGCTGTTCCAGCAACTCAGCCTCCTTGCTACTGGCATGGTTCCTTGGCTTAGAGTCATCATTAAACAGGCCATGACGCCCCAAAATGACAAGATCCAGAAGCTTTCTCCTTGCATTATAAACCGGATTTGGGTGAATCAAACAACCCCTCTCATAAGCTTCTCTTAGGAAAACAGTGTGTCTCTTTCCCTTGGTTGACAAATAAAACATCCCGGGGTGATCCAAGAATAAATCTCTGATATTCAAATCAAAGCCAAAACATTTCCTAAAATGGCTGATTTTCTCCACTTCAACCATCTTCTCAACTGTCAAATTCAAGAATTCATGAACAATTGAAACTGCCCGTTTCTCCACAGCCATCATTCCGGCCTTAGACGACCTCTTCTTCTCTGCCATCTCATCATATGGCCCCACATATGGCAACCTCTGCCACTCCTTAACCTTGGCTCTAAAATTCTTTCTTAACTTCATCCCAGGAGGATATCCGTGTTTAAAACTAAACTGAATTTCAGCCCTATCAACACTGCTACCCTCCTTGCAGTATTCCTCTACCCTCCAATTTTCAACTGCTGCAGTGAACTTGTCAGAAGTTACATTAACCAGTTTCAGGTTATGAGTATTGGGTTCATGAGCATCACAAAGTTGGAAAAGATGGGGGTTTTTATCTATTACCGAGTTCTCAAAATCATCGGGAAGCCCAAGTTCCCTCCCAACTTTAAAAATGGCACGGAGTGGCAACATCTTGGAAGTAGACATTGATAGAAGCCGAACCAATTGATCAACAACAAGTGGCAAAGAGGCGTTGATAGCCTCTGCTTCGTCTTTAGAAATTTGAGCAGCTCTGTCAGTTAATCTGCAGAAGGTCTGGGACTTCATGGGAACATGGTAAATGTGGAAAATGTGAGGGTATTTGCGGAGGAAGGCGACTGCACCACGGTTGAGATGGAGCTTTTGGGAGAGCTTGGAGAGGAAATCAAGGGACACTGCAGGGTCGTGGGGGTTTGCAAGGATGAGATCTTGGACAGCAATGACTTTGAGAAGGTTCTTGTACTTGTCCATTAGTTTCTCAAACGTGGCATCTCTGGCTCTTGATGCTACATACTCAGATGAGGTTGTTTTATACCGGACAGCCAAAAAATGTTGGCGGGGCTGTTTCATCATCCATCTGGTAAATTGGGTTCCCATCTGAACTCAAAGAGATATTCCTATATGTCTCAGGCACAATCCGCCTCCTACAATCTACGCGTAAACTGAAGGCAGAAGCATATCAAGTCTTCAGCCAAATAAACACAAACATTGACGAACAAGCGGGTTCTATATAACAAGATCAAAACCTGAATAAGTTCTGGCACGTAAAATCCCAAACCTAATGCCGAGACCCAATACGAAACACAGATGAACTAAACCATAACAAATACATTGAAAAACGAAAATAAGCAGCAAATCCCTAACACCCTTGCAAGCAATTGAGGAAAAAACAGCCTCTTAAACCAACCACCAAATTCAAATTAACATTTATTTCCATAAAAGAAGTAAAATTGGATCAAAAGATACCTGATTGCGTTAACAAAGTTCAAATTCCACGACCCCTCGAGCAATTGGAGCTGTAATTCGACGTAATCGGATTGCTGAATCCAAACAAAGATATTCAATCAATCCAAGTCAACGAAATAATTTATTCAAAAAACAAAACAAAAAAAACCCAAATAAAATGAATACCGGGGGTCGAGGAAAGGTAAAATCTGAGACCAAAAAAATGAAACTTTTGGGGTTTTTGTTTGGAATGAGATGCAAAACGCGGAATCGGGTCGAAAGAAAGACGCGGGCTTTGTGGATTGGGAATTTGGGAGGATGTGAAAAGGAAATGTGGAAGAGGTTTGGTTCGATGTTGAAATTCTTTGCGTTTGTGATATCGCTGATTGACGATGTGGAAATAATGGGTTGGAATTTTGGATATATGGGATTCCTGAGAGATAATTTTCAACGGACAACCTTATTTTTTTTTTTTTGTTCTGTTGTAACATCGACAGCTCGGTTCTAATCGCCCAATGTCCCGCTTCCCTCTAGGAGTGAGAAAATAGGGTCCAAGACTCCAATGGGTCGAAATTATGGTTTACGGGTCGGGTTTGTGTCATGAATATTAAACGACCAATGTTAAATGAACAGAGCATAATATTAGAAAATTTTGAAAAGTGAGATTATATTCACACATATCAAATTACTTTTCTCACATTTTTTTAATTTTTTTAATATTTTCTACACACCACTAACACTTGATAGAAAAATATTAAACAATTAAAAAAGTGTGGGATAAGTAATTTTGGGTGTGTGAATATAATCTCCCTTTTGAAAATTGGTTCAAGGAAAATGTTCAACATTGCGTTTCTAAGACAATTTTACGCCCCATTATAGTGATCTTGGTTATCAACGTTTACCTCTTAGGATGCAACGACCACATTCTTGTAATAGTCACCCCAAATCACAAGACTCCAATGAACCACAATTGTGTCGAACACTTTCTCATATTGACCCAGTGAGACATTCTAATATAATTTTGTCCACTATATCATGGGTATAGTGAATATCATAAAACGAGGAATGACTACAAAGGGACTGATTGGCTATTAATAAAAGTTAAGATGCATATTTTAAAAACATGTGATTATTCGTGAAAAGTTAAAAATTTCAACCATTCATTTGAGCTTCAATTTTAGTCATAACACATGTAAAGAATAAAGTGGAAGAGGTGAAGTGAGATTTTGTGTAAAGTACAGAGAACTATGCTATAAATACCTCTATGATCGATGAGAGCAAATGGTGTTTTGCCCTACGAATAAGTAAGAGTGCAAACATGCCGGATACAAATTCATTTTTATGAATAATGTTATAGAGACCACATTTTTGTACCATATTAGTATATCACATGATGTAAAAAAAAATGATGTATATGACCAAGAAAATATTAGGAAGATCATATGTTTGTACCATATTGGTTTACGATCTGATGTTTCAAGTGATGTGTACATATCGTGTTAATTAATAAGTTTATTTTGTTGGATATTGATTATATGAGTCATTTGCCACGTATAGAAATGGTGGCTTTTAGGAATGGAAAACCTTCTCCTAGTAGAGTAGCTTCAATCTTGGATAATGAGTACTTTCAAGCTAACAATGAAAATAAGTTTGGCTAGTAATAAGAAGCGGAAAATTAGGTGGGGACCCCACGACGAGGGCAGCTAAAGATCAATTTTGATGAGAGAAGATCTCCTGAAGATCCTCTAATCATATTCGTTCATTGTATATTGTGCGGTCAGTTTTCATCAGGTACTGTTTATATTCAATTTTAAAGAAAAAAATTTACAATAATTTTTTACCACACGATATACAATGAATAGATGTGATTGGATCTCCAGGATCCTCACAAAAGAATCCGACAAGGATATTCTCTCAATTTTGATGGAGGGGTCATTAATTCCAAGGCAACAGCTGGCTTTGTAATCAGAGATGAGGATGGCTTGCCAATTTTGTTGGAGCTCGGAGCCTTGGAGAGAACAACATCTCCATTGCGAAAGTCTTGGCCTTGAGGAATACCCTTTAGTTGGCCAAAGGAAGAAGGTAAGAAAGTTTATGTGGATAGTGATTCAAAACCCGTGATTGATGCAATCAAAGGGTTTTGCGCGAATCCTTATCGATTGACAAACATCATTGAAGACATCAAATGGTTGTCATCTGTTTTCGATACTATTGTTTGAAGTCATGTCTACAGGGAAATGAACTTCTTGGCAGTTGCAATCACTAATACAGAATTTAATTTTAACAATTTTCATGTTTGAGATAGATCTCTGTTGTCTGTGGCTAGAAACGCCTTTCACATTGACTGTGTTGGAACTGGTTGTGACTGTGGTCACTTTCTATTAATTTTCTTATAAAAAATAATTAAATAATTGTATTGCGAAGATGTGACACTCCATCAATTAATTATTAAGATGTTCCTCTATTTGTACCCTCATAGAAGAAAAAAAAGGACACGATGTTCTCTTTCTCAAAATCTTTTGTTCTTTCTGAAGTGCGATTTATGTGTGGCAAGATAGGGGCTTGTTGAAACTTGCGGTCAATGTGGTATCTAGTTAAATTAATCATAAATATTTGCACATCTTTTAAAAGAGATCTAGATCGGTTGGAGACCACACTGATTTCAAGTCCTAAAAACCTACATGCATATACAAAGTGTCCTAAACTCATGACCCCTTCATTTCATGCTCTGGTTTCGTTATGAAAAAATAAGCTTGGCAATCCTCCATTTTCTTTGTTTCGTAAACCCTAAGTCTTGGTGCCAATTTTTTATTTTTTATTTTTCTATTTTTTTGTGCGACCACTCCTCGATGACAAGTTCATCAAAGATTTGTTTTAAAGATTGCATATGGGACTGGAGAGACAGTTAACTTGTATAACAAACACAAACAAGTCCATTTTGTTGTTAGTGGTTAGAAATATTTGAGGTTAGGTGGAGAAAATGGGATTGTTTGGGGTTGTCTGGGAGTCTTTGATTGGGTTTAAGAAAGATTTCCGTGTAGATTGAATAAAGCCTATAGTTATGTCAATTTTCGTTGATTTGCATAGGCCGGAATTGGTTTGGATATATGGTGCCTAGACGTGGTTTGGATAATTTGGATAGCTAAAGATCAAACCATGGCTAATTTTGGTAAATAAGAAAACTCTTTGATGATGTTGAGAAGTGAAAGCTTTAAATCGATCATTCCTCCAATATGTTTAATTGCTACCAATATCTCATGTATTTAAGTGTATTTGTGAGTTGAGTATGATCATTAAAGATTGTTGTTGAAAGAATTGGTGGGCACATGTTACTATCACAACCAATCAATGAAATCATATATCATGTTATTTTTTATTTATTTATTTATTTATTTTGTGGCAACACTCTGCATGCCACACACATTGCATGTTGAAAAATTAGGTCTAATTGTTACAAAATCTCATAGAAAATTTATGAAATCAAATATGCAATTAAGTAGACAGTTAGTTGCATAGTCACAATCAAATACAATCTTAATGCACACAAACATGAGCTAGAAAACTTTAAAAATTAAGTGAAGGTAAGCGTTCGACACTCTGACTCCACACATCTTGCATGTTGAAAAATTAGGTCTAATTGTTACAAAATCTCATAGAAAATTTATGAAATCAATTATGCAATTAAGTAGACAGTTAGTTGCATAGTCACAATCAAATACAATGTTAATGCACACAAACATGAGCTAGAAAACTTTAAAAATTAAGTTAAGGTAAGCGTTCGACGCTCTGACTCCACACATATTGCATGTTGAAAAATTAGGTCTAATTGTTACAAAATCTCATAGAAAATTTATGAAATCAAATATGCAATTAAGTAGACAGTTAGTTGCATAGTCACAATCAAATACAATGTTAATGCACACAAACATGAGCTAGAAAACTTTAAAAATTAAGTTAAGGTAAGCGTTCGACGCTCTGACTCCACACATATTGCATGTTGAAAAATTAGGTCTAATTGTTACAAAATCTCATAGAAAATTTATGAAATCAATTATGCAATTAAGTAGACAGTTAGTTGCATAGTCACAATCAAATACAATGTTAATGCACACAAACATGAGCTAGAAAACTTTAAAAATTAAGTTAAGGTAAGCGTTCGATGCTCTGACTCAAGACTCGCTCTTTGAAAAAAAAAAATCCTACAATTCAAAGGGCTCTTTTTAAATGAATTATGTAAGAACCCTCTTAGACCATTGAGTATTCTAAAACTCAAACTTGTTGGAACTTATTTGGATTTGACTAATTATAATTAAGGTTAATTATTCATATCAGACACTAGAGTTCAGTTAGGAGTTAATGACATGATTGAATCTCCTATAATGTAGGACCAGAAGGATTACGTGATGAAGTAGAGAAACACCCCATGATCGAAAGACAAGCGTAATACTTGCAGTTATCAAACTGCCATCCTTAATGGGAGGAGCAATTATGATGAGATGTCTGTAGATGTCTATATATACTTGGTCCCTGCTCAAGGAAAGTTGGTTCCATTTTCTGAGCTAAAATCTAGATCCATTACTAGAAGAGAACATAAGGTTTCCATTGAGTAGAAGATCAAAGTAAGAGGCTTTAATCTGTGTAATGGCTTCTTCAGGTAAAATCCTAAACTACTACTAACACCGGTTCGTAAAAATACCACATGTGCATGTCGCCAAAACCTTGTAGCATTAACCCTAGGTTTTATTAAGGTTTACAAAACTTGGATTCTCTTCCCTTCTTTTTGTATGCGCTCCTATACCTTGCTTCTAATCCAAAACCCTTTGAAAGATATATGATGGTTTAGGACGGTGCAAATTGAACTTAGACCTTGAGTATAACCATTTGAGTTATATAAATGTCAACTTATCATTAGAAGGACCAAAAAAGAAGAGGAAGTTGAGGCCTAAAGAAGGGGAGAATAGGCTCAAATGTGAAGTAAATTTTAGCAAGACGGTCACTGTTATGTGATATTACAAATGCATATAATGCACATACCTATTTTATTGAATTGTATCCCTTAAGTCAATGATATATCAACTCAATCATTTATCTATGTTTTATTTTTAATGAAATTTGTGATCAAACCGACCAACCAAGTTCATCATGTCAAGGGATGCTCCTAATAAGCGAGCTCATATCAAGTAGTAGCATTACGTGTGAATCTGACGATAAATTTAAAGAATTCCACTTATATACATGTGAGAAATGATTTCCTAACATCTATTTTTTTATTTACACACTCTTATTTATATTTTTGCTTATATCGGCTAAATAAAATCTGTATAAATATAAAGTTTTTATGTTATCCATCCTCTAATTTTCATCCCCTTCTATGGAAAAGCATCCATTGGGATGGGGCGACAGGGGGAGGGAGATAAATGTGAAGATCGATGGAGACAAATGGCTGCCAATCCACTCAACGTTTCATGTGGCATCAGCTCCAACTCCAACTTTGCCTCCGGCCACCGATTTGCGTTAATTTTTTTTTTAAATACGTAAAAGAATTATGAAAATTAAAAAAACATGAAAAATAAATAAACAAATTTTTCTTTCCTTTTCGTATTAGTATTTAGGTCGGTCCTAATTCCTTTTTCAAGTAGGAGTTCCTTATTCCACTCCCTCACCGTCATTTCTTTGTTACTATATATTAGTATTGATCTTTCAATATTGTTACAGAAACAATTAGTGTACATATATATACATATACATAAGTTACTATCACAATCAATCGATGAAATCATGTATCATGTTAAAATTTCGCAAGATCGATCCTTTATGCCACACATATGGCATGTTGAAAAAATATATATATATATATATATATATATATATTTTGAATAATTGATATTATCTACATTAAGAGGAAGGGGGGTGGTGGGCTTAGCCTCACAATATACTAGCACTAATATGGTTCAAATTCGCTTTGACGAGAATCAGACATAAGACCTCTCACTAGACCATAGTACTAAGTGGCAAAAAAAAAGAAGTTAACTGTTATAAAATCACATAGAAAATTTACGAAATCAATTATGCAATAAAGTAGACAGTTAGTTGCATTGCATGGTCATAATCAACTAATTTTGGATAAATCATGTAATTTAAGGTATGTGTAGAGGTATAGATAAATTAATTTTCATTTCGAGGGAATTAGAATGTTGGAAAAGGATCATCACCGGATCCTTTTTCTGGGGATCCATTCATCGTATATCGTTCGGTCAGTTTTTGTTAAGTACTATTTATATTTAATTTTAAATTTCAAATTTCAAATAATTTCTGATCGCACAATGTAATATGAATGAACATGATCACAGGATCCCTAGGAAAAGGATCCGGTGCCAAGGTGAGAGTTTGAATAAATCATATAATTTAAGTGATTCTTTGTTGTGTGAAAGATATTGGGCTAGTTTGATTCCTACGATTGAATTTGGTTGGTTATGACTGAACCGGGTTGAATAACTCGTATAATTTAAGGGATTCTTTGTTGTGTGAAAGACATTGGGTTAGTTTGGTGTCTGGAATTGAATTTGGATGGTTAGGATTGAACCAGGTGGTGGGATTCCTTTTCTAGTTAATGAGGAATATTAAAAAAAACATGTTTCTTGCATCGCAAGTTTCTTTATTTTATATTTTTCAAAGCTCGAACTCAGTACACAAAAATGTATGTGGCATTGAACTGCTAAACATGTGGAATCAATGACCTTATAACCTAAATGTTTTTCATGTTTTTTTTTTCCCCGAATTTAAACTGGTTTGTTGGAGGTCCCGTGACCTTAAACATACAAGTGTGAGGAAACACATTTTCAATTTAAGTCAATAAAGCTAAGGTCCGGTAGCCTTGTGGATCTGCCCAGTTGAGATTCTAGTTAAGCACTTATTAGTAATGTGGAAGCTGCCACTCTTGTCTTGATGGAGTGTAAGCCACCAAACATTAAGCTCCCGAAAGGTAATAAGTAGGGGTGGGTTTGGTATGGTTGTTGTGCCAAACTTTGTATTGATTACCGTATAAAATTTTTGGTTTGGCAAAATCCGTTATTATTACCATGCCAAACTTTCAGTATGCCAAATAGTTCAGTTGGCATGATATGGTAATGGTAATTGTCATTTTGTTAAACATATATATTTATAGCATGTTAAACATAATTATGGAATGGTAAATGACAACATCGTCTTGTTAATTTGAAGACATGTTTATGGCGCATGGCAATGGTGAACCCAATTAGTTTTTACTTACAACATCTATATCACACCTACTTCTTCCATATTACAAGAAGGTTCATAAACCCAATTAAACTATAAAACAAAATCAATTACAAAATCAATTAACAAAGATGGGTGAGTGTGGAGTTGACGGCGGAATAAGAAAGTGTCAAAGAGAGAACCTGAGTTACTAAAGAGTTTTCTTTTCTCTCCTTCTTTTCATTCATGAGTTAGGTCAAGTGGCGATCAAGCCAAACAAATATTATAAATAATATTACACAAAAAAAAAAAAAATATATATATATATATACGGTACATTTCAGTAATGCCGTGGTAAGGATATTGAATACTAAAATTGTACCATAAAATTTTGGTTCGATACAATACCGAGCTATTATTGATTGACACAAAATCAGTATGATATAGTTAGTAATTCGGTTGGCACAATAATTTGGTTATAAAATCCAACCTTAGTAATAAATGTACATTATAACTAAAAACATCAATAAAGCTGTCCGTTCTGTTGGGAATGTGTGAAGCCATTGTTTCGGACGCAACCTTAGTCAGAGAGGGCTACCACCCCATATGGGTTGAAGTTTACTTGGTTTGTTTCTAGTGACAGAGGCTCTAAGTGTTTCAATAGGAATTCAACTGGTCTCTGGTCTAACAGATTTTAAATTTACTTAAACTTGTGAAAAGTTGTGTCAACTCACACAATTTTCATCTAAGTAACACAATATATAAAAGGGAAACATAAAAAATAAAAGAGCTTATCAGTAAATAAGAAAGTTTTTGATGATGTTGAAGAGGTAAGAATTTTAAAGAAGTTTATAACATTTCTGGTTGTATTCAATTAGAATTTGATTTTAAAGAATTTGAGAAAGATGAGGAATAAGAGGGAATTTGAGAGATTTCGCAGTGTATTTTAAGCATTCACAAATCTCACCTCTTCCTATGAGATTTCGAGAGAGTTGAATCAAAATTTTACCTAGAATCTCCACAAATCAATTAAACTCCATAAAAATCCATTAAAATCTCTCAAATTCCTAATTGAATACACCCCGTAGTTTTATTTTTCTTTTTTGGTTGATCTTATTTTCTTAATTTTTTTTTCTTTTTTTTTTGGCTCCATCGTATTTTCTTCCTTGGAGACTTGGGAGTGGCTTCTTTATACTTCACATTAGTTCACACGTCTATATGTGGAAAAGTAACTCTACATAATCACAAGTAATGGTCCAAGTAATAGTCTTAGTGCCTTTGTTTCATATAAACTAGGTCGAAAGTTAGAGCAACTTATATAGACAGGTTCACTTGCTCCATGCATACGTCCTTGTCTAATAACGCACTACCATGTAAGTGGATAAGTACTTCCACCTAGATTGTATTATTGAACGAAACGCCATATTAGTAAACTCATTCTTTCTTGTAAGAAAAAGTTGTCTAATTTTAATGCACATATCCTCACAATATAATAAGAAGAGGGTTTCACAACTGACCGATAACGAGAACACGGTTTCACAGCCTACATATATGCAAACAGGCTAAATTTGTAATAAGTTACATTCTTCCTTGTGAACAGACTTCTAACAACTCTTAGAGATGAATCTCAAGGGGCTAACCTATTTCTTTTATGATTAGTTCTTCTAATGACGTCGTTTGTGATCACGAGATCAATGACCTGCATGGTGCCTCTTGTGTTTCCTTCCAGATTCTTTGTCACCATCGGATGAATCTGTGGCATCATCCAAGCCACTCGAGTCTCCTGTGGCTTGATTGGCTGCTACCCTGCCGTGGTCTGTTATCACTGTCAAGCTTGCCATCCTTGTTTCTAGACTTTCTCCTTGATTTTCCATGTTCGGAATGAGTTACCCTGTAGTAGTAGAGTTCCGAATCAAAATCACTTGATTCATCTCTTCCTTCAGATGGACCTGGCCTGCCAGAATTCTCTCAACTTCCAGCCTTTCTTTTACAAGTATGGTATATCTCATCCTCAACAGAACTATTTTCGGGTTCCCAGCGATCCTCTTTGTCCGTGAGTACATCAGAGTTGCATCCCATGTCATCTAGACCCACACTGCTGGACTCATGGGTTCCACGTGATTTCAAATTTTCAACTAGAGAATCAGCTTCCCTCATCTCCATGCTCAAATGATCACGCCTATGTTTCAAATCTAGTGTTGGGACTTTATCATCATCTGAAATATATGACACTTCATCCAAGCGTTTTGATCGTTTCCCAGCATGACTAGGGGGCCTTTCTGCATCGTTTTCTAACAGATCATCACTTAAGTCAGTACTACAGGACCTGGTGGTTCTTTCCCTGCGATTTGAGAATTTACAAGCTTTGCTGGAGTGTGACGAGGGTCCCATGCTTTTCCTCCTACTGTGATGCTCATCACCTTTCATGTTGCTGTCTGATCGCTCTGCATCAGTGTCACGAGCTCTGTTCTTGATGTCCTTATGATCACCCCGACATGTCACTTTCCTCTTTTGCCCAGAATGTCTACCATTGTCATGGTGTGCAGCAACTTTGTCTCTGTCCCTATCTGACCAGTCCCAATTCACTTCATGATTTTTTGTTCTCCTGATCCCTATATTCATCCGGGGATTCTACTTTCTGCTGTTGGCTTGAGCTTTTCCGGGTACCATGATGTGCTATTCTGTTCCGTTGTGACAAATCCCCATCAGATTCAGTTTCATAGGTTTTGTTCTTATGGTCCCTGTTTTGCTGTCTTGAGCTACGCCTAGTATGTCGACGGTGTCCGTCTCTATCTATTTCCCTCTCCAACAATTCTCCATCAGATTCAGTATCCCACTTTCTGCTCCTCCTAGGGTTGTAGTCTCTTAAGTTCTTGCTCTCTTCACATAGATCCTCATCACCTGTACGCTTCTGACGGCATGTTCCCTCTAGAACATAATTTTCATTGTCATATCTTCTACCAGAATCACTGTCCCTCCCTCTAGACCTAGATCTTCGTAAGCCGTACCTGCCATGAATCTGGAAACTATGAGAACCTATCTATAAACTAAAACAGAAGAAAAATGCAAGCTAATATAGAAGAGTTGGATGACAGAGACCAAGAAGTTCTACAAATTATTGTACTGTCCATCAGACCAACAAAAATAAGGAGCACTAAATCTAACACCTAACAGAAAACTACGCCCTCATAGAAAATCATAATACATAAAATAATTAAATCAGGAGATGATAGATTATACAAACTTATCCCAAATTAAACGATGGGCACTTCAAGCACCTGGAAAAATTTAGCACAACAAATTAATTCCTGAATGTGGGCAGTTGTAGTGTCACGTTACCATCACCTGCTGCTTCCTACCAAAATTATTTACTTGCCTCAGATGTATAATTGCATATATTGGAACATGATATATATCTTATGGTATTTTTATGTGCTATATAATCACATGCATGTTGGTCTCTCTCTCTCTAGCCCCTTTGCATGGAATTTGACGTAAATTGGGAGGTTGCAGTTGTAGGGATTGAATGAAAAATCACCCAATCTAATACCATGATAATTTATCCCGGTAGGATGCAGGCCAACTATTGTTTTATATTCCAACAGCTACATTAACATACATCTCACAAGTAATTTATACAACACATTCAACAGCTGCTGCTTAAAGTAAAGCATACCTCTCAGAATCTCCCAATGACTTCTTGCTAGAGTTCCTCCGCTGTCCAAAATTTTCTTGTACCATTGGTTTATCATCTGCATCAGAATAACCAAATAAAGCAACCATTTTTCTCGCCCAAAATTTTGGGGGTGGTCTATCACTATCAACCCATTCATAGTCTCCACCAGGATTGCGGAAACAGTGGATAAAATTGCAAGCTGTACCATGGGAACATGTCTGCAACATTAAACAAGAATGATTATCAATAAGAGAATCCTCAGACTTCAAGGTTAGAATTGACATATTAAAGCCAAAACTTATTTTATTACTCCAAAACAAAATTCTGTAAAATCTTATTCAATCTGAAAAGTACAACCAAAAAAAGACAACGGGAAATGAAGGAACTGCCAAGAAAGAGTGGGTAAATAAGATAACGGGAAATGAAGGAACTGCCAATACCTTGTACCTTGTACCTCGACTTCATATATTCCCCGCATATGGCAACCTTCCATCTGGTCACATTAATAAATTCACAACTTATCTGCCAGAAACAACAACTAGGTCAACAAACCACCCCTCAAGATGGCAGTTCTGAAATATGTCAAGAATGCAGGGAATTAGCATTTATGGAAGCGAAATATAATAAGGAGATTCAAGAAAGAAAGGGATATCCCAAAAACGTTTAGTCAAATAGCAAGCAGGGAAGTTAGTTAAACTGATAGCCAGCTACAATTAGAAGCAAATATAAAACTCGTACAGATATCAATTAAATTAAACTTCAAGGTAGGCAAAGATATGACAGAGGTGCTTTTGCATGAAACCACCCAACATGCAAACAAATAATAGAGGTAGAAAAATGGAATTTTTTTCTCATCACACCCCATAAGCCACTTATTCAAATACAAAGAAAGTGCAATACCTGTTTCCCAGCAAAGTAGCGGCCATTGACAGATTGATAAGCAACAACAGCTGAATCCGTTGATTTGTAGTGTATATACACATTTCCCCGCAAGTGGAATGCACCATTTCTGCAAACCTGACACAGATACTCCATGTGTCACTGTAAGATTACCAACCGAAAATTTGTATGGCGCGAATAGGAAAGTAACACGAAGAAGTCTAGAATTTCAGCCCATTGCCCTTATACTTTTGAAAACAGATGAAGTATTTTGGTATCACAAAGAAGCTGTCAGAAACCTTAAAATTTATAATTTCTCCAAACTTCAAGAATTCCGTATGCACATCCTCATAAAATTCTTCATAGCAGCGCTCAACCTCCTCATCAGTATACTGAAAAGAGGGAAGCAATATGAAACCAGAAAAATTATACTCATCAGCATATACTAAAATAGAAAGAGGCAACTGGCCTATCCCAATATTAAATTTTGTCAAGATACAAAACAGGTGAGCCATACATCCTCCGCCAAAACACGGAAACACCAGTGTGTTCAGAAAGGTAATGGCAACTGTTTAAAGATACTAAGAATGACTGTTTTAAAAAATGAACAATATTGCAACTTTGCATTATAAAAACGTGTACTTGACTTGAATATCAACGAAGATGAGTTCAGATTCACTCACTAAAGCACTTGTCTCCACCAAATATAATAGAAACAAAATCCATCTGATACCCTAAATAGTTATTTTAAAAGAATTAAAGGGACAAAACTAGGGTTGCCTTAATTTGTTTTCAGGTTCTAACTTATAGCATATGTCAACTAACAAAAAAAAAACATCGTACATGCAAAGATATACCTGAAAATAAATGAAGGAAAACATAACACAACATGGTGACACTCAAAGATCAACCCAATACAACAGAATCTTAGAGCAAAACTGTAAACGGAAAATCGGTAACACTATCATCGAAACAAGAAAAGTTTTCCATTTCTAACCAAACATTCTGCATAAAAAAGCTAACTATATGATTTGTACCTATTTTTTTCTCAATGAAAAGAAAGAAATTTAATAAAACAAAACTTTACAATCAGTGAACAAGAAGCACACCGGCAGCCATAAACAAAACGGAATTAACAAAGATGTACGGCAACCACATAGAAAACTATGATTGCCAGTTCATTATAATGCTTACTAATAAAGATCCTATAATACAAAGTCCAAATGAATTATTTACATTCTTCAGATTCTGATTATGGAAAAAATAAGCAATTCAGCTTCATAATAGATTCTTTGTTCTTTTCATTTCATTTTCCTTTGACATGTTTAGAGTGAAAGTAGAGTTAACTGCATTCAGATACTTCTAAAAGTTGTAGCCAACCATCACAAACTGTGGGATGTAAGATGTGATATCAGACAGCTTTAACACCTCCCACGACAGATATATTGCCCAACAAACTATGAGTCGTTAAGGAAGAAAACTTGTAGATTACTACAGAAAACTCATGAACTTATGAAACAATTGAACACATAAAAGAAAAAAGAAAAAAAATATCTCAATATGGACACTGAAGCATGATATCTCTCACTGGCATAAAATAAAAGAAACATCATGACCAAACACGACTATAACATCCCTTAAAAAATACATATTTTCTTGTAACTCAGCTTTCTTTTAATTGATAAAATGTTATATTTGTGATTAAAATAAAGGTTACTTCCAAAGCATGAGACCACACGTGTAGAGAGACATGTCAACACACACTAGGTTAATATAGGTGTAAAGAAGAAATAAATAGGGTAGAAACCTTATGACATAAAGGTAATAAGATTAAGAAAACAAGGGATACATTATGTGGTAACACCTTACTATTGCCAGCAAGGAAGGATACACTATTGGGGTATCTTTGATTCCAAGAACCAAGGCGGAAAGCTTGAACCCCCACCAAAGTGGATCTCACAAATGAATCTCTGATCAATCAAGTCAAAGAAGAAGCGTACCATTTCACAAATGAACAGATTATAAAATGAACTAAGCCACATCCCTGAACTAGGACACAACAAATAACAGCTCAAAACAAAAATGATACAACAGTCTATGATGGTAGAAAACAACCACAAACAACAAGGAAAAAAAAAAGGTTCATTTGATGTCAGATATGCCTACTTAACATAGTAGGATTAGAAACAATAAACCAAAGGTTTCACAGATTTGGGAAAGATATGAAAACCCCAAAAGTTAGAATTAGGATACAAGAATCACGGGAAGGCATGGCAGCATTAACAGACCTCAAGCCCCTCATCCTGCTCCCAAGCAAGGCCGGGACCATTGTACATGTTCTTGATAAGCAGTGTGGAAGATTTATCAGGACAGAAATGCACTCTGCTACAACGCTGACCAAACCGACAAGCTCCAGTTTTCAAATGGAAAGGGCAATGAGCTTTATCCTGTCAGATATAAAGTACACAACTTAAAGATTATAGATCATTCACTGCTGATCAAAATGGCAGTCAGCTCGTGAAATATAAGAAGTATTATCAGAGATATAAAGACTAAAGAGTTCCCAACACACAAATGGGTAATAAGGGCAATCATGAGATGACAAAGGAACACCTGTTCAGTTCCAAAATGGGGTACTTGTTGAGCAACACTCTCAATCAGCTGCTGTGCTGACATTGATGAACTTTTATAATCAGAAAAAGCTTCAGATTGTGGAGGGAGAGGATTTGACGTAGGCCTATCAGAATCCTGTCAAAACAAATGACAACCTCCACAATTTAAACTCATTGGTTAAACCAAACATGAAACTTATCTGTACGATAATCTATCCTACAATATATCTAAACAAAGTTCCAGATTCATGTTGCACACCTTTCTACTTTCTTGGTCCGTGGTTTTCTTAGGAATCTTGACCCTTTTCTTCTTGAGAATTATCTCATTTCCTTGCCAGATAATTTCAGCAGGTCCTTCTTCATAGTCCCACTCATCAACCTCATTACCGTCATTTTCATTTTCGACCTGCCATACATACCGCAAGCAATAGTGAAAACCCATTTTTAAGGCAAAATGTATATTTCCTCCCAAACTATTTCCAAACCAAAATAAATTAGAACCATAATGCTAAGAAGGAGTTGATATGCCCTATAAATAGCATTTTAAACTATCCTACTTCAAGCATACAATGTTTATGCCTTACCCGTCAAATATAGCTGAAGCGCTGACCAAACATTAACAACGTTCATTTCACAAACACTATATTTTTGTTTCCAAATCAAGACCATGCCTCTTACCACAGGCATGAAGCTATCATATCACCTGACAACAGAAGCATCTTGCAACCCATATAGAAGGATCACTACTCCACAAAACGGGCGTACAAATGATGCTACCTTCACTAAACAACTTAACCAAAAAAAAAACAAAAGGAAATCGTACATGTAACAGAATGCAGTTAAAGCACCGGTACGAATAGCATAATTAGAATCCAGAAAGCCAATGACAACTAATATATTCAGCAATACTATTCTTCCTGAGCTACATTGCATCACTAAATCAACCAAGTATCTCTGTTTATCGTATTTCGAGCACATTCTCAAACACCAACTGAACAAATAGATCAATGAACTACGAAACTATGCTGCTAATTTCCGTAATCGAAATTCGAAAATTGCAGTCCAAAGAATAAAGGTTGATAAACAAAACAACCTGTTGATTCCGAGACAATTCGTCTTCTTCCTCACGAGCCTTGATTCTTGTTCGTTCTTCCTCCTCTTCTTCTTCGATTTGTTTCTTCCTCTTAACCTCCATGGCTTCGATCCACACCATCTCTCGCTCCTCGAAAATCTTCCTTTCTCTTTCCGACCGCTCGGCCTCCTCTTGCTCGATCATCGTAATCTTCGCAAGCTCTAGAGGATCGTTGAGAATGGCGTCATGTTCCTCTCGCTCTTTCAGCGCCATCTCCTTCCTCGTCTGCTTTCTCTTCATCTTCTTCATCGCTTTCCTCTTCTCCTTCCTATTCGTCATCCCTTTCTCCGCTCCCAAAGGCTCCGTTCTGGGCTCAATACCTCCTCCTACTGTTTCTCCTTCTTTTGCCGCTGCTTCAGCCAGCGTCGATTCCATTCTCTACCACTTGGTTTCAGGCCTGAATTTAGAAAAAAAGTTGCTCACCGCGCCCGTCGGACTGCCCAGGCTTCTTATGCCAGGCCTTGCGACGAAAAACCAATTCAGAGCCCAACGGCTCGCTGCTGGGATTCGCCTTCAACGCTGCTACAGACTTCTCCGACTTTCCCTGTTTGGTTCCCTAGAAAGACAAGTAAAACCAACGACGCCTTAGACGACGAAGATCGAGAACTCAATTCGAAATCGTATGAGGTGTGCGCGTTGATCTGCCGTCGAATTGTGGGAAGGCGATGATTGTGGTGGTGGCGGGTACGTTGGGGAGTGAGATAGAGAAATGGGTTGTGGTGAAGGACTTTAGATTCAAAACTTACAGTTGCTTTCGAGTTTCTGGAGGTTAACAGAAAGCGTGTCCTCTCAGAAAATACTGCCGTGGCAATGCAGTGAAAACCAGACTCTGCTGGCTCCTCCCATTGAAGTCATTCGGGCATTTCAGTCCGCTGCGGCATTTCGTTGAACACTTTCGGGGCATTTTGTCTTGATGAAGTTGCCAATTTTTTGGGCACTGTGGAAATTTATTTTCATGCACTCCAATCTCGTGGCTCTTGGGTGCGTTGCGTTCCCTTATATGTGTTATGTCTAATATCTTTGGGTGTCTAAAGAAATTTAGAAATTAGATGAAGGGTTCCAAAGAAAATGGGTGTTTAAAAATGCATTTTGCCTACAGAAATAAACTTTTTTACCTCTTTGGGTAATGACAGATAAATGAACACCTGTTTTTTTGTTTTCGTTTGATTTATAATTGACAATCAAAAATAAAAAATCTTGTGTGAAAATCACTCTTTTAATCAAACATTTGATCACACATGCAGACAATTACTAAATTTAGTATAAAAAAAATGAGTGTATGTTGACCTAAATCTAAAAAGAGGTTTATGTTGTGAAGTAGGATTATCACGACACAATGTTAAGTGATGTTTCAAACGCATATGTATTTTTAGTCAGAATATAATGCAAATTGACATTTCATCAAGTTTTTGGTAAGCCTAAAATCATTTATCAAGTCACATTGCACACTTGTCGACATATGCCAACAGCTTTCGAGCAAGCATGTCGACTGAGATCAATAGCTTTTGTGTGACCATGCCGACATATGCTAGTGTATGTCGAGTGAGCCTATCGGCAAATGCACATAGCAAATGCATACAAAAGAATGATGCTAGCAACTATCTAACATAGTGTCCATAAGGGTAATTCATCAAGCAGTTGGAGGGCAACTTTTAAGAACTTCTCAAGTTTTAAAAAGTTATCACCCAGCTCTTCTACAAAAGATTTATGAGCTTGAAAGTGTCAGCTGACCCACCTTACTTTAAGATGGATCCGCCCCTGATAGTGTGATAGGACCCACTTTTCTTTGCTAAGTGAGGAGGACCCACTTTAGCTCGAATAACTTACAGACAAGTTTTTATTTTTTATTTTTTTTTTTATGAAACTTACAAACAAGTTATTGTGCGGTTGGTTGCACTTTGGATTTGGAGTGTTGGACTACTCACCACTTTCCGTTAAAACTCTGTGCGCTTGTTTTCCTTTTCCTACTAGTGTTCGATCCAACTTCCTCGTTCATGCAGGATTCCTTATTCCACATCATTCTCTCTTTCTCTTATTTGTTTCTTACTAATATTATCCCAAAAAACAAAAAATTATCTAAATTACCAAGATTTTTTGTTTTTTTTTTCTTTCTGAAAACTGTTTGTAGAGGAGGAAGGGTTGCATATATTCCCAAGTATAACTATTGCCTACACAACAAGTCATCACCCTACCTGGGAATCTTAGGCCTGTTCTTAAAGGTACCCTCTTGATTTTCCAATCCACTTTTTCTCCATATTTTAGTATTCTATATATTTAGTTCTCTGAAAAACTGTGTCTTGGGTTGTTGTCTGCTTTCATCCTCATTGCTTGTAGACTAATATTTATTTATTTAATTTTTTGTAATTTGATTATTTTTTCCACATATATTTGTTTTGTTTAACAAGTCAATCTTTTGCCTTAACAGGAAAATTTTTTAATTTGTTTGGGGGTATAGAAAAGAATTTAAATTTACCAAAACTGTAAGAATTTCTGGGGTGGGTTAGATGCATGCAGTTGAAAAAGTATTGGGTTTCTCGTTTTGATTTGGATTCAATTCGTGAAAATGCCAATTGGGTATGTGTTTGTTTGATCAGAAAGTGGAAAGAAATTGTTTCTGGGGAATGCCCTTTGCTGGTTTGGGTGAATTAGGTATTGCATAAATTTGTGTTCTTTTGGTTAAGGTCTGTTTCGTTTATGGAGAAGTAGGAAAGGTGTTTTTTGGTTGATTGATTATATATGATTTTGATTAGTGAAAGGGTTTCTTTTGCAGATATTGTTTGGTTGATCAGGGTTTCACAAATTTTTAGAGTCAATGGAACAGTTGCAATTAACTGCAGAATCTCAGCAGAAAACGTTCAGAAGACGTTCAGAATGGGAGCCAGAAGACGTGGGAAGTTATTTAGCTTCTGAACTCAAGAATGGGAGCCAGAAGACGTTCAGAAGCTAATGCTGATATTGAGGCCGATGAGAAGTTTGGGTTCCATTCAGGGTCGGACTTTACATTTGAAGAGTTTCAGAAACATGCTGCTACTTTTAAGGAGAGTTACTTCGGAACAAAGGATGTCAAGGAGGGTTCAACTTGTGGTGAAACTAAAAGAAAAACATGGGAACCCTCTGTGGAGGATATCGAAGGTGAATACTGGCGAATAGTTGAGATACCAACAACAGATGAGGTTGAGGTATGTAACTATATTTTTCAGAACCTTTAACTCATTTTGTGATTATTGAATGTACTCTTATCTTTGTAAATGGCATTTTTTCTGTTCGTATGTCAGGTTTACTATGGAGCTGACTTGGAAACAGGAGTATTTGGAAGTGGTTTTCCTAAGGCATCATCAACCGGAAGTGATTCGAAAAAATATGCATTGTCAGGTTGGAATCTAAATAACTTCCCACGTCTGCCTGGTTCTGCACTGTGTTTTGAAGCAAGCGATATCTCGGGAGTTCTAGTCCGGTGGCTCTATGTTGGGATGTGCTTTTCTTCATTTTTTTGGGTATGTCATTCCACTATGATGGTCGAAAAACGGCCCTCCACATCTTTTATCCCTTGTGTTTTTGAAAAAGCTTAATATTTTGGTTTACTGTTTTGCTTATTTGGACTTCTTTTGGTGGTTCGTAACAGCATGTTGAGGACCACCACCTCTCTTTGGAACGTACAATGAGAGCGTATTTGCCTGATCTGTTCGAGGAACAACCTGAAATACTCAATGAACTGGTAAGAAGGAGTACCTCAGGCACTGAGATCACATATTTCATCTTTGTTCACGTCATTCAGCTATCTCCTACAGTTTTAAGGTCTGAAGGAGTACCTGTGCATCGAGCCGTCCAGCATTCTGGGGAGTTTGTTCTTACCCTCCCGCGGGCATACCATTCTGGATTTAATTGTGGTTGTAATGAGGCAATGAACGTGGCCCCTGTTGATTGGTTAGAACATGGGCAAAATGCAGTTGAGCTCTACAGTGAGCAGTGTCGCAAGACGGCAATTTCATATGACAAATTGCTACTGGGATCAGCTCGGGAAGCTGTACAGGCCCTCTGGGAAAAATCAGTTTTTGGAAAGAAAACTACAAGAAATATGAGCTGGCAAAGTGTTTGTGGCAAAGATGGTCTACTCGCCAGAGCAGTTAAGACACGAGTGCGAATGGAGGAAGAAAGACTAGATCATCTTCCAATTTGTATGAAGTTGAAAAAGATGGAAAGAGACTTTGATTTGAATAATGAGAGAGAATGTTTTTCTTGCTTCTACGACTTACAAAAAAACAAAAAAAAAACAAAAAAAAAAAAAGATTTTACATGAAAAAATGGGTACATTTTACATAAAAATGGTACTTACAAAAAAAAGGGATACATTTTACATATATAAAGTAGTACATTTGTAATGAAAAATTGGTACATTATAAATAAATTATGAGTACAAATAAAAGGTAAATAAAATTATGAGTACAAATAAAAGTTTAAAAAATAAGGGACAAAAAGAAATTAATACATGAGTACAAATTAAAAATTAAAAGAAAATTGGTACAATTTAAAATTTAAAACAAACTATAGATAGAAATATATGATAAAAAGTTTAGCCATGAACATAAATATACTAAATGTAATGTTTCTAACCCTAAATAAATGACGTTTATTAAAACCCAAGAACCTTAAAAAAATTGAAAATGAATAAGATTTTAATCAATGGAGTATAAAAACTAGGAACGAGAACCTAATTTCTCTCCTAAAATGTCGCATCTAATCTAGTTAATCCTAAAAATGTGGCAGATCAGATTTCAGGTCGGTTGACCTCACCAACTTTGAGTTTGTAAAAACCCGCATGCATATAAAGCCACCAACACCGAACTTCTCTTCTAAAAATCTTCATGCATGTATAACTCACATTCTCTCGTTATCGAAAAACCACCAACTTCGCGTCCTCTATTTTCTTTCTTTCCTTCCTAAACCCTAGTCTCCTAGTCTTGGAGATTATTTTTCGTGCAAGCTCTCCACGCTGCCAAGTCCATCAAGATTTGCTTCGAAGACTGAAAGATGGAAGTGAAGAGGCAAGTTCGGTCAACTGTCGTCTGGCGGGGCCGCTGTCAGGTTAGTATTCCTTCTCGGCCTCCTGTTTCTGAATTCTGGGCAGGCCCTGCCTACCTCAATTCACCCCTACCCACCACATTGCCCATGCCGCACTTTGCGCACGTGTCTCCTTCCCCGGAAGGAGATCATCCGACCAGTGCTGAGGCTGCGACGCGTGCTCTCCGTCGTATTCTCAACATGGATGTCGGTGAGCCTCCTATGAGAGACCACATGGTCAGTCCTGAGGATGCGACCAAGACTTTATGTCGCATGCTCAAGATTGATACTTGAGCAATGTTGCGGGTGACGGAAATTTACGTACGACATGTCATGATTATCAAACGTTCTTTTTGTTTTCTGGTCGAGACATGACTGTCAAACGTTGAGTTTCGCCAGAAAATAAAAGAAGCATCAAAGGTTGCAATGTAGACCCTAGTTAATTGCCTGTCAAGTTTTCCGCTAAGTTTTCGGACGTGGCGAGTCGAGTCGAGTGTGAGCCTCGTTCTTGGCTGACAAGTGACAAGGGCAACAGTCAAGGTCTAGATTGTAGCATTTGATATTAGAATTTTTAGTCTGAATATTAATTCTTTTTAATATTAATTATACGTGGGATCATTTAGATATTTTACTTTTGCACACGGAATGTTGTGGTAGATTAGTGACGTGAATCGTTGAAGTTCGACGGAGCGAGTTTAGGTAAAAAAAGTGATATCATCGTCACACTGGTAAGGGGGATTGAGATATATTGGATTGATATATAAATTACTGCAGGGGGAAAGATAGTATTATTTGGGATTGTTAGGATTTTGTTTTCGAAAGAAATATTGTGAGTGCCCCTAATTGTTTGTGTTGACGGTCTGAACTGTTAAGGATTTTTGGTGGATAGATTGGTGACTAGGATTGAACTGGGTTGGCTAGGATTGTATTGAGTAGGGTAAGTTTATTGGTGTCAGGTATGTTTGAAGGGGATTGGCTAATTTGGCGCCTAGGATTTAATTGGGTTGAATAGGATTGAACTGGGTTGTGAAAATGATCTTATAATTTAAGGTATGTGTGAAGGAGATTTGGCTACCTTGGTGTCGAGGATTAAATCGGATTGAATAAGATTGAACTAGGTTGGAAACAATCTTTAGTTTAAGGTATGTGTGAAGAAGATTGGGTTATTTGGTGCGTAGGATTGAATCGGGTTGAATAGGATCATTCGTATAATTTAAGGTATGTGTGAAGGAGATTTGGCTGGTTTGATGCCTAGGGTTGAATAGGATTGACTTGGGTTGGAAACAATAGTTAGTTTAAGACGTGTGAAGGAGATCGGGCTAGTTAGGTACCTAGGATGAATCGGGTTGAATATGATCGTTCGTATAATTTAAGGTAGGAAATTTGGCTAGTTTGCTGCCTAGGGTTGAATTGGGTATGAAATAATGAATAGGATTGAACTGGTTTGGAAATTATCGTTGGTTTAGGGGATGTGTGAAGGAGATTGGGCTAGTTTGGTGCCTAGGATTGAATTGGGTTGAATAAGATTGAATTGGGTTGGAAATGATCGTTTAACTTAAGGTATGGATGAAAGAGATTTGGCTAGTTTGGTGCCTAAGATTGAACCGAATTGGAAATGAGTGTATAATTTAAGGTATGTGTGAGTTTGGCTAGTTTGGTGCCTAGAGTTGAACAGGATTGAAGTGGATTGCAAACAATTGTAAAATTTAAGGTACGTATGAAAGAGACTTGAATAGTTTGGTGCATACGATGAATTGGATTGAATAAGTTATATAATTTAAGGTATGAAATGATTTTTAGTTCTGAGGAGATTAGAAAGCCAAATGGGAAAAGTTTTGAGGAAAATAAATAAAGAATTCTCGAAGGAAACAAGGCTAGAGTTTTATGGGAGGGATTCTTTTTCTAAAGTGGACTCCTTATTATACGCTATTAAAAATAAAATAAAATAAAAAAATTTCTTGCATTACAAGTTTCTTCATTTTATATTTTTAAAAGCTCGAACTCAGTACGTAAAAATGTGTGTGAAGTTGAACTGCTAAACATGTGGAATCAATGGCTTATAACCTAAATGTTTTTCAAATTTTTTTCAGATTTAAACTGGTTTGTTGTAGGTCTTGTGACCTTAAACACACAAGTGTGAGGAAAACCCATCTTCAATTTAAGTCAGTGAACTTAAAGGTCCGTTAGCCTTGTGGACCTGCCTAGTTGAGATTCTAAGAGCCTCTGAGACTGGCTGTAAACCCTGTAAAATCCCGCAAAACTTAGAGTCGAAGCCTATCAATTTTACGTGTTGTCGCGTGAAGAGGGTAATGTGTAGAGGCGTCCGCGTTATACGGGTTGTATGAATCTGCTGTGGAGGTAGTTGAGTACTTACTAGTAATGTGCGGAGCTGCCATTCTTGATGGAGTGAAAGCCACCAAACAATAAGCTCTCGAAAGCTAATAAGTGTACACAATAACGAAAAACATCTATAAGGCTATCTGTTCCGTTGGGAGTGTGTGAAGCCACTGTTTCGGGCGGTATGTAAACGCCTAACCCTTAGCCAGAGAGGGCTACCACCCCAGTGGGGAAAGCTAGTACACACATAAACAAAAACTGGAGAAGGCTACCTGTTGAGAGTGGTGACGGGTTGCGTTCAGGTAAGTGCTTACCTGATTTTCTAACGGAGAGGAGTACCGCTCTTATAGCGTGGAAGCTACTACACAGATAACTTCTACCATAATTAACGGTTAGACTTGTGGTATTGAGTTAGTTTACTTGGTTTGCTTCTAGTGACAGAGGCTTTAAGTGCTTCAATAGGAATTCAACTGGTCTCTCGTCTAACGGGTTTTAAGTGCACTTAGACTTGTTGAGAATGTGTCAACTTGCACAATTTTCACCTCACTAACACAAGCCCTATAACGTACCAGTGAAACTTGTATACAAATGAAACTTCTAAAATAGAAAAGCTTGTTGATTTCTTGTGTTTGCTCAATTAACGATTTCATTCATGCTTCAGTAGTGTGCTGGATTCGAGCATATTTTAACATTACAAATGCCATAAGAAACTGAACTTTCAATTAAAACAATCAGTATAAAAGTAGCGAACGAGGAGTCCACTTATGGAAAAGAACGAAGCAAAACTCTGTCCGAAGCAAAAGTTGGGGGGAGAAGGTAGGGAATTGGAAGACATGGTCATATATCCCAGATTGCCTTTTTGCAGCTTTGAGTTTAAAGATCAAGTAGGCAAAATGTGCAGCAAGTTGAAAGGAACGGGTTAATTAGCAGGTGGATTAGGCTGAATCGAAGGGGATGGGATTTGTAGAACTTAGAGCCTTTTGCATAAACTTGGGTCACCATTTGAAATTATTAAGAAAACTACCCCTCTGATCACTTTCCGAGTCTCAACAACGACTATGGGCAGGGGGGTAATTATAAACCTATTGATTTGGGTTCTCAGTTATTTGTGCAGGTTACATACCAAAATCACGCGGAAGATTCAACGTCCCATGTTCAGGTAAGAGATCATGCCGTGCTTCCACGCTGGCCAACAACTTTAGAGTTCCATAAGGGCCGGACAAAAGTTGCTACGGCAGATTAAGTGCATCCACAAGCGCCGGACAAAAGTTTCTACATAACATAACTGCATATAATGAATTACAAGTTGCTCAATATGAAGGTTCTTTTAACAGAAACAACAAGTCCACCTTCATCAGTTTTTCGAGAAGAAAAGTAGGAGAGACCGAGATTGGTTTTGCAAATAGTCGCGGCATCTTTTTCTTTTGTTTTTTTTACCAAGCATAATGTATGCATACTCAAGAACGCGCCCTATAAGACATCACCTCCCGTTTAGGGTACATATACCAGATAACCTTTCTGCCGGTTCACTCATGCATTCTGATCCGTAATAAAAAGAAGGCATTACCGACCATAGACAACAATTTTTCTGCAATGAAGCTATTCAGATTATGCAACCTTTTGGAACACCGTTTCTTCATCAATCTGCATAACTTATACAAATAACCACACAAGTTATGAGAATGTTAACGCAGAGTTAGACAACTGAAACTTCCATTCGACTCCAAAAGTAAAAGGCAATGAAACTGCCAACCAACGTTATGTAAAGTCCTCGATACCCTGCCTTTCGGACAACTTCTTCTCTCCCTCACCTCGCCACGAAAAGCTAATGACATCGATCTCCTTTACGACGTGTGAAGGGATGGATAATATTCATAACTCAGGTACCAATTTGATGCACGCAAGAGCAATAAGAAGATGTAAAGATTTAATTTTTCTGTGGAGAATACAAATGATTGGTACAAATTTTACGTCTAACATTTTCAGCTGGAGAAAACAGAGTATGTGAAAATTTGAGAAACGAAAAGGTTTGGACTTCGGATTCGAAGCTTACCGGTGAAGCTCAACCGTGAGCTTTCGAGTTTCTGGAGATTAATACCAAGCGTCTCCTCGCCCAGAAAACACTGCCGTGGCAATGCAGTGAAAACCAGACTGTGCTAGCTCCTCTCCCCTGAAGTCATTCGGGCATTTCAGTCCACTGCAGCATTTCGTCCAACACTTTGGGGCATTTTGTCTTTTTGAAGTTGCCAATTTTTTGGGCACTATAGAAAATTATTTTCATGCACTCTAGTCTCATGGCTCTTGGGTGCATTGCGTTCCCTTCTTTGTGTTATCTCTAACATCTTTGGGCGTCTAAAGAAATTTAGAAATTAGATGAAGGGTTCCAAAGAAAATGGGTGTTTAAAAACGCATTTTGCGTACAAAAATAATTTTTTTTTACCTCTTTGGGATGTCGGATAAACAAACACCCGTTGTTTCGTTTTCGTTTGATTTACAATTTGACGACCAAAAACAAAAAATATTGTGTGAAATGACGGATAAGCGAGCATGCCGATTGAGGGCAATAGTTTTTGTGTGATCATGCTAACAGATGCTAGTGTATGCCGAGTGAGTCTATCGGCAAATGCACATAGCAAACACATACAAAAGAATGAGGCTAGCAACTATCTAACCCACTGTCCATAGAGGCAATTCGTCAAGCAGTTGGAGAGCAACTTTTAAGGGCATCTCAAGTTTTAAAAAGTTATCACCCAATTCTTCCATAAAAGATTTCTGAGCTTGAGAGGATCAGCTGACCCACCTTGCTTTAAGGTGGATCCGCCCCTGATTATGTGATAGGACCCACTTTTCTTTGCCAAGTGAGGAGGACCCACTTTAGCTCGAATAACTGAGAGACAATTATTACTAACAAAGAGCACATACTTTGTGTGTTAAGTGCATATTTTTTTTTTAATATTACATAATTATTGTTTTGTCTTTCTTATATAAATATTGTGTATCAAAAGTGAGGGTAAAATTAGAAAAATAAGTATATGATTGTCATTTTGTCAAAAGGTACAAAATTACTATTTTGCCCTCCTTTTGTCAATAGTGTGTATGAAAAGTGAGGTCAAAATATGAAAAAAAAGGAAAAAAAATTGACAAGAAGGATTCTCTTTGTCAACGAGGGTGAAAAGACTATTTAGTCTGCTATCACACACAAAAAATATGAGCAATAATGTAATTTCACATGTCCAAATTTTTCTTTTTTTTTTTATTGAAACTTCCTACTGATGATGTTAAAATATTTCTAATATTTAAAATTAAAAAAAAAAAACAAAAACCTCCCACTCCCCCCCTCCCCATGTTCTCTCTTTCCCTCTCTCCTTCGTATTTTTCTAAAAAAATATATTCATACACACAAAATGTGTAGGCAAACGTTAACTATTATTATTATTTTCTTTTGAAACTTACAAACAAGTTATTGCGCGGTTGGTTGCACTTTGGATTTGGAGTGTTGGACTACTCACCACTTTCCGTTAAAACTGTGTGCGTTCGAGCGGGTTGACCCTCTCTCACCTCCTCTCCTTCTAATAAATAAGTATTTACAAAAATTCGAAAAATAACACCAAAAACTTGGCTTGTTTTCCTTTTCCTACTAGTGTTCGATCCAACTTCCTCGTTCATGCAGGATTCCTTATTCCACATCATTCTCTCTTTCTCTTATTTGTTTCTTACTAATATTATCCCAAAAAAATAAAACAAAAAAACAAAAATCTAAATTACCAAGATTTTTTTTTCTTTTCTTTCTAAAAAGTGTTTGTAGAGGAGGAAGGGTTGCATATATTCCCAAGTATAACGATTGCCTACACATCAAGTCATCACCCTACCTGGGAATCTTAGGCCTGCTCTTAAGGTACCCTCTTGATTTTCCAATCCACTTTTTCTCCATATTTTAGTATTCTATATATTTAATTCTCTGAAAAACTGTGTCTAGGGTTTTTGTCTGCTTTCATCCTCATTGCTTGTAGACTAATATTTTGCTTTTTTTTTTTTTTTTTTTTTTGTACTTTGATTATTTTTTCCAAATATATTAGTTTTGTTTACAAAGTCAATCTTTTGCCTTAATAGGAAAAAATTTGAATTTGTTTGTGGATGTAGAAAAGAATTTAAATTTACCAAAACAGTAAGAATTTCTGGGGTGGGTTAGATGCATGCAGTTGAAAAAGTATTGGGTTTCTCGTTTTGATTTGGATTCAATTCGTGAAAATGCCAATTGGGTTTGTGTTTGTTTGATCAGAAAGTGGAAAGAAATTGTTTCTGGGGTTGGGTGAATTAGGTATTGCGTAAATTTGTGTTCTTTTGGTTAAGTTCTGTTTGGTTTATGGAGAAAGTAGGAAAGCTGTTTTTTGGTTGATTGATTATGTATTGATTTTGATTAGTGAAGGGGTTTTCTTTTGCAGATATTGTTTGGGTGATCAGGGTTTCACAAATTTTTACAGTCAGTGGAACAGTTGCAATTAACTGCAGAATCTCAGCAGATGGAGGTTGGATTTCTTATCCCTAATGTTGTTTTCTTTCCATTATGTCATATATATATATGTGTGTGTAGTTATGTCATATGTATGAGTCGGGTTTCAATCTCAGGCCGGATAGGATGTTGTGTTTTCTGTTTATGTTATCGAAATCATCTGCTTCGTTAACCTACAAGAAATTGCAGATCTGTGTTATCTGTTTCTTATACGTGTAAAATCTACAGAATGTGTTTTAACTATACTTCCTTTTTTGTTTATTTTTGTGCATAATTGGTTTTCTTTTCTTCAAAGTTTGTAATCAATTGCTTGATAATCGGTTTTTGTAAGATCCCCTTCTGCTTGTTTTTGCGGTCATGTGTGCATCTGTAATTTCTGAGTTCTATTGCATATCGTCTTTGTGACCATTTTTATCTGCTACTGTAATGTGCTTGTTTACACCTGAATGCGTTTATAGGCAGTGAAATTTAGAAAGTAAATGGTTTTAAAATAGATATTTTGAAGGATCATTCGTATTACAGTGTTATTTGTCTTAACTGAATGCCTTTGGTCTGTCAACGTCTCTAAATTTAAGCTGTCAATTGATTTTTTATTCTTATGGGAAATGCTTTGCAGGATCATTCTTCTAAGAACAACCACAAAAGTGATAACACACTTGAGGGCTCTGGCAGCCCTCAAAGTCGAAAGGTATAGACCGTTTTATAATTAGTTATCGTGTTGCATAGCATACATTTAATAATTAAGAAGTGATAGCGTCATCTCTGTAAAGTTTTGTGTTTGAATAACATCACACGGGCATCTTTGGGTACTTTATGAATTAAAAGAAAGACATGTGAAAATGAACTGGAAGAAACATTTGTGTCATCAAATCCTAGATTGTCCGCATTTTTTTTGTGTTTTCTTCTGTTACCTTACGATCCTTAATGATCCCATTATTGGCCTCTTGCAGATATCAGCTAGATGGAACCCGGAGGAAGCATGCAGGCCAGATATTGATGAAGCGCCCGTGTTTTATCCAACTATTGAGGTATTCATCTTTATTTGTTTGATAGTTGCATTGCTTTTTATAACATCTTTGATGGTCGCAGTTTTTGTATCATTGAATTTTTTGTATATATGGTTATTTAATTACATGTGATGTTCTCATCTTTTAGGAGTTTGAAGATACGCTTGGTTACATAGCAACGATCTGCCCACTGGCCGAATCTTATGGTATATGCAGGATTGTCCCTCCACCTTCCTGGACTCCTCCCTGCCCTCTTAAGGAGAAAGAGGTGTGGGAACGTGCCAAATTTTCTACACGCATTCAGCAAGTTGACTTGCTGCAAAACAGAGAGGCCATGAGAAAGAAAAGTAGAAGTCGGAAGCGTAAACGGAGGAGGAACTCAAGAATGGGAGCCAGAAGACGTTCAGAAGCTAATGCTGCTACTGAGGCTGATGAGAGGTTTGGGTTCATTTCAGGATCAGACTTTACATTTGAAGAGTTTCAGAAACATGCTGCTACTTTTAAGGAGAGTTACTTCGGAACAAAGGATGTCAAGGAGGGTTCAACTTGTGGTGAAACTAAAAGCAAAACATGGGAACCCTCTGTGGAGGACATCGAAGGTGAATACTGGCGAATAGTTGAGACACCAACAACAGATGAGGTTGAGGTATGTAACCATATTTTTCAGAACCTTTAATTCATTTTGTGATTATTGAATGTACTCTTATCTTTGTAAATGGCCTTTTTATGTTGGTATTTCAGGTTTACTATGGAGCTGACTTGGAGACAGGAGTATTTGGAAGTGGTTTTCCAAAGGCATCATCAACCGGAATTGATTTGGAGAAGTATGCAATGTCAGGTTGGAATCTAAACAACTTCCCACGTCTGCCTGGTTCTGCACTGTGTTTTGAAGCAAGTGATATCTCGGGAGTTCTAGTCCCATGGCTCTATGTTGGGATGTGCTTTTCTTCATTTTGTTGGGTATGTCATTCCACTATGATGGTCGAAAAACGGGCCTCCAGATCTTTTTGTTTTTGTGTTGTTGAAAAAGTGTAATATTTCGGTTTCCTGTTTTCTTATTTGGTCTTCTTTTTTGTGGTTTGTAACAGCATGTTGAGGATCACCACCTCTATTCGCTAAATTATCTGCACTGGGGTGACCCAAAAGTATGGTATGGAGTCTCTGGAAGCCATGCTACGGATTTGGAACGTACAATGAAAGCGTATTTGCCTGATCTGTTCGAGGAACAACCTGATTTACTCAATGAACTGGTAAGAAGATTTTTATTCACATGCTAACATATATAGGTTTTGTTATAATTATCTCAGGCACTAATATTACATCTTTCATTTTTGTTCAGGTCACTCAGCTATCTCCTACAGTTTTAAAGTCTGAAGGTGTACCTGTGCATCGAGCCATCCAGCATTCTGGGGAATTTGTTCTTACCTTCCCGCGGGCATACCATTCTGGATTTAATTGCGGCTTCAACTGTGCTGAGGCAGTGAACGTGGCCCCTGCTGATTGGTTAGAACATGGGCAAATTGCAGTTGAGCTCTACAGTGAGCAGCATCGGAAGACATCAATTTCACACGACAAATTGTTAATGGGATCAGCTCGGGAAGCTGTACATGCCCTCTGGGAAAAATCAGTTCTTGGAAAGGAAACCACAAGAAATATGAGCTGGCAAAGTGTTTGTGGCAAAGATGGTCTACTCACCAGAGCAGTTAAGATACGAGTGCGAATGGAGGAGGATAGACTAGATCGTCTTCCAATTTGTATGAAGTTGAAAAAGATGGAAAGAGACTTTGATTTGAACAATGAGAGAGAATGTTTTTCTTGCTTCTATGACTTGCACTTGTCTGCCTCCGGCTGCAAATGCTCTCCTGACCGATTTTCATGTCTCAAACATGCAAAGCACCTTTGTTCATGTCACATCAATTATAGATACGTCCTTCAACGCCACACTATCACTGAATTAAATATGCTGGTTGAAGCATTGGAAGGGAAAGTAGAGGCCATAAAAGTATGGGCATCGAAGGACCACGGAGGAGACGGTACTGATACATATACTGCTAAGCTGGATGAAGAAAGTGGCATGCCTCATAAAAGAATCAAATCTTGTGATCCAAGGGAACCTTCACCTTGCTGCCCGGTTTCAGAAGAGAAGGTGAACATAAATGCATCTAGCAGTTTGACCAGTCAGGTTTCTTCTGCAGTAGTCCAGTCAGGGTCACAGCATGGAACTTCTAGTTTAAGTACGTCTCCCATCACTATGGATATTCAAAATGACGATCAAACTCTGGTGAAGAATGATGAAGCAAAGACGGGGATGGAATGCTTTGATCTGAATCTTAATTATATGTCTGAGGAACAAGAAAGCAGGACGATGCACACATCTTATCACTGTGATAACAAGGCTATCACAATTGAGGAGGAGACCTCTACGTTGGTGTCTAGTCAAAAGAAAGTATGTATTTCAAATGTAGCCAGAGAACCAGACATGATGAAGGTTGATGATGACTGTAATGTATCTGCTCTGACAGTTCTGAACAATGACTACCCTGCCTGTTCAAGGGACATCAGGAATAACTGTGCGAGTGAGGGCAACAAGTTGTTCGGTGTAAATATATCTGTGACTGACCAAAGCTATCCATTACAAAAGTTGATTCCTTCCGTTGAGCCTATTGATTTTGGAGCTGTTGTCTCTGGCAAGTTGTGGTGCAGTAAGCGGGCCATATATCCAAAAGGTATGTTGGCAGTAGTGCTAGGCTTACTTGGATTCTATAACTTTCTTCTGGTTGCATTTTTTGCTCTCCTTTTCATTCTCGTGTTGTTTTGTCTAGTTGTTCTTTCTTTCTAAATAATGGTTGTCTTTTTCAGGGTATAGAAGCCGAGTTAGGTTTTATAGTGTGCTTGACCCAACAAAAGTTTGTAGCTATATTTCAGAAGTTCTCGATGCTGGGCTTCTTGGTCCTCTATTCAAGGTATGTCTCTCTGGACCTCCAATAACAATGAAGTGAGAGATTGAGGGAAATGTAAATTTCAGAGTTACAGCTGACCATTAATTTGTTGAATACTTGCATTGAATTCATAGTTTACGAAACTAGTGAGCATTAAACACCATCACACTTCTAAAGGCTCTAAATCATTCATTTTATTTAGTTTATGCATTTCTGAACAGATTTCTTTCATGAATTTCAGGTTAGTTTGGAGGATTGCCCACGTGAGGTTTTCGCAAATGTATCGGCAGAGAAGTGCTGGGAAATGGTACTACAGAGACTACACCAAGAAATAAACAGACGGAGTAGTGTAGGGGAAAGCAGACTGCCCCATATGCAGTCGTTGCAGAGCATTAATGGGCTCGAAATGTTTGGATTTCTTTCCCAACCCATTGCTGAGGTGCAGTAACTCTTTGTTTATGTCATTACCTTTTACTGCGATAAACTAATTTCTTTCGCACAAAAGTATGCTTTTGGTTTTGTTATGTCATTGGTGAAGAAAAAGAATTCTTACTCCACTCTCAAAAATAGAATTTAATCCAGTATCTCACACCTGACTATGTTTCTTCCAGGCTATTGAGGCTCTTGATCCTGGCCATCAATGCGTGGACTACTGGAATCACAGGCGCATGGTCCCGTCAATGTCTTGCAGGGTTGGTGAAATCAAGCAGCATTCATTCGAACAAAGTTGCTGTCTAGGAGAAATGGAGACGAATGTTTTTGGTGTCAGTTTGACAAAGCCGGATCAGGATTGTTCATCGGCGGAAGATCATCATTCAACTGAAGAGACGCAGTTAGTGCTACGAAGACTACTAAAGAAGGCAGATTCAGAAGAGTTAAGTACATTACAGAGAGTATTCTGCAGCAAGTCACAAAGTGCAAAATGGAGAGTGGCATTCGCATCAATGATCGAAGAGATCCAGAAACATGTAGATAGTTAAGGAAAAGTAAGAAGGTTAGGTCTCATCATTCTTTCTCCCTCGAATTTAGTCATTCATTTGGCCTAATTCTTTGATCGAAAAAATCCGTAAGGGGAAAGAGGGAGAGTTTCTGGGTCTTGAGTTGGGC
Organism: Pyrus communis; assembly: GCF_041283825.1. Taxonomy (NCBI): domain Eukaryota; kingdom Viridiplantae; phylum Streptophyta; class Magnoliopsida; order Rosales; family Rosaceae; genus Pyrus; species Pyrus communis. The sequence goes on from NC_142569.1 coordinate 6,136,930, forward strand.
ACAAGATATTTGTAATGTGGCTACTCATGAACTGGACCAAGGGTCTTGATTTGGCGGGATGGAATGTTTTCGATTGGTTGCAGATCTTTTTCTTCAGTAGGATTTCTGTTTTGAGGATAGGATCTAGGACTTAATCAGCTAAGCTCATCTAATTTTCCTTATCCTGTTTCATTAATCATTGATAAATAAGTTTATAAAATGAAAGGTGCTGTTTCAAGTCCCCTTTCGTTTCAGAAGTTGTTTCTATTTCTACATTCGTTTCTTCCTCATGAATGATGAATGGACCGTCAGGAACTCGTACGAGAGTAGGTCCTAACTATAACTTAATATCTCCCAGACGCACTTCATTCTTCCCTAAACCAGAGCATCACCTAACTAAAAAATGAAATCATTTTTTTTTTTCTTCTGTACAAGCGATACTAGACTTTGAATGCGGGAACTCAGTTGCATTGCAAGGGTAACCACATCCGCTCTAGCCAATGCTGATATACCCGTAAAATCACACTTAAAAAAAAAAAGTGAAATAGGAAGAAATCCAGACACTGGCGGAGAAACAAGAACAATGTCGTCATTGACTAGTAAATTGCATTCATGAGCAAGAATACAGAGTAAGAACCCCATTTACATGAAAGATCAGAATTACAACAAAATTCCCAAATCTTGCACCAAGGAATTGAAACTGATGATCATCAAACACTAAGATTCACACAATTAACAGTCTGGGATTTGCCAGAAAAACCCTAAAATCCAATTCTTGATCAAGAATTCACGATCGTCATCATCGCTATCATCAAGAATTCAACTACCTGTGAATCCTGAACCCCAAAACCACACAAGCAATCAAGAACCACCCGACCGGAAACTCGACACAGTTGCACGGCGGCGCCGCATCAGACTTCCACCCAGCGCCGATGGCTTCCCCGGTTGGCAGAAACAACCCCTGCGGCGATGACGGCGGAGGATTATGCTGCTGCTGCCCCTGCTCGGAATTGGGCTTGGGCAAGAGGTTGAGCCCATCGCCGTAAACAGAGTACTGAAGAATCGTTCCGACGCCGTGGACCGCCATCGTGGCGGTGACGTAGAGGTCGGGCTGAGTGACCGGAGCGTCGTCGAGGGTGAAATTGGAGGGGGAGGTGTTCGTGATGAGGATGGACTTGCCGGGAAGCAGAGTAGGGAGGCGGGATCCGGGCTTGAAGAGCTGGAGGTCGGCGAAGCTGAGGCGCTGCGGGACGACGTGGTAGGGGAACATGAAGGGGTCGGTGGTGGGGAGGCTGTTCAAAGCGTTGTCTTGCGGGATGAAGAGGGTGGCGCTTAGAGGGAGGACTAGTGGGTTTGCGCCGGTGATGATGTTGACCCAGTTCCCAAAGTCGCCAGCTCCGATTAGGGCGTCGATTATGTTGTTGAGTTGTTGGGGCGTCGCGCTTGCGGATGGCCGTGAATGCAGAGGAGGCGGTGGCGGAGATAATGGCGGTGGGGATGGTGGTGTTGATGATGGTGATGGAGATGGAGATGGGGTTTGTGGCGGTGGCGGTGGTGGTGAGGGAGAGGCAGTGACGGTGGCGATTGGGTTGATGGCTGAGAACAGAGTGGTGAGAAAGAAGATTAGGAGAAATGAATGGTGGTTGGGCCCCATTGGAGAAGCAGAGAAAGCTTGAGGAACAAAGAAAGATGAGAGCTTTCTTGATTTTTCTGGTTTAGTTATCGGTTGGTCAGGACTCAACAGAATATGAAGAAAGTAACGAACTTTGGCGCCAAATTCCCCCTTTGCAGAGGGAAGAAGAAGCTCAATGTGAGTAATTAAAGGACAATCTTAAGGGTATTTTTGGGTATTTACGTTAATTGGGTCGGGTCTTTTGAGCAATATAACCCAAGCCCATTAATTAGACAATTGGGTTCAATCCCCCAACCCAAACCTTCTTCATCATCTTGCCAATATAATAAATATTGAGATGTGCTGTCTATACATATCTTTTTATTTCATACACCTTCTTTACTTCCATCTATTGGATCGACTGAATTAAAGAAGATTAAATGATAAAAATCAACTGAATTAAAAAAGATTAAATGATAAAAATCAACTAGGGGTTTGTGAGAAGTAAAAAAAGGTGTATGGATAGTACATCCCTAAAGATTTCTATTATATTTCTTGAGTCATTTTCATATGTGGTGAACTGTAATTTGTAGATTTTGGGGTTTTGATGCCTAGGGTTTAGGGTTTTGATTAATTTCTGATAAATTGGGGTTTGGTAGATTTTGATCAATACAAAATCATAGTGTTATTGTGTTTCGTTGAGTTTTTTAATGCTAAAGATCGAAACTTTAGCTTCTATTTTTTGTGCATTGATTTGAAATTTTGAAAAGGTTGTGCTTTTTTTATTCATCAAAAACCCTAGAAAACCAAAATGTTTGCCAGCAACCCCAAACTAAAATCTCTAAATTCCCCAAATCAGATGCTCCTTGAAATTAACCTGGTGTTCTTCATCTGATAACTTTTTTTTTAATTTTTTAATTTTATTAATCCCAAGTAATAGTTCCCCGTTTTATCATAATTTTAACTATGTTTCATGAGAGATTCATCTGTGCAACCGAGATATACCCCAGGTATCTACAACCCTCATCATGTGGATTCTTCATGTGAGTACGTATACAAGGGGATATATAATATATCCACGGTTGTATGTAGAAAACTCTTCTTCGATGTGCATTCAATCTCTGGATCAGTTGGAAGCTCTTCTAGGATTCCATTTCTCTTCTCATCATCAAAAAGATTTTCGAACGGGAAATCAAGGGGCAGATGGTTACGGTAATGTACCTGCCCCTTGCACCCCAGTTCGAATCTCACTCCTATATAAAGTAGTTTCGAACATTGTCTACAGAGAGAACACACATTTGAAATCCAGGATTCATCATCCAATGCCAATGTCTGCGGATTGCAGTGTCAAATATCAATACCCAAATTACTAAAATATGAAACTGCCCAAAAACTTACAAGTTTGGTTTTTCACATGTTTACAAAACAGGCTCTCTTTCATTCAACTAAATGCAAAGATATCGCGGTGTAACTGTAAATGCCAAACGGTTTTCGTGTTATATTTAATGTACTAGGATGAAGACATCATCAAATATAGGACAATCTCTGTTTTGAGGTTATGTAAGGTCATCTTCATCCAGCGGTTCTTCTTGATCCTCGGAAGCATGGGTCTTCAGCGCACTCACATCACCCGTCGGCAGTTTCCTGGCGAGCCTGATGATCTGCAGCCATTTCAGTTTAGTCAAATAGAAGCCAAAAACATGTATATTTGCAGTTTATTATTCATGCAAGGCAGAATAAAACCCAAGATAATTATTGTACAGTCCAATATTTCATTGTTAATCGAGCATCGATGGAATAAACCAGGTGGTACTTGCAGCTTTTTATCAACATTTATAAATTTCTTCACAAATATCAACAAAAATACTTAAGATTTATGCAATGTTTTGGTAAGCACTAAGCAGACGTGTCAGTTTTAACAACTCTTCACAAGAGCAAACAAACTTGTTGGAGTTGTCTCTACGAGTTCTTGAATATGTTATCATGCTGAATCCATGAGACAAAGCTCAATTCAATAGTTGCAGTTGCATTCAGAAAAGCAAACCATGATTAGTTCCAAGCGTCACCCCACAGAGAAGGCATTTAACTGACCACAACCCCATTAGTGATGAATCATTTGGATTAATACCAATTCAAATATCCAAAGGAGGCAAACAAACGTATATATTACCATGTGATCAAGATGATTAACCGTGCCTGACTGAGCAAGTTTTTTTATTTCTTCAACGTCACTGTCTGTGTAAGCCGAGAGGAGTTTACCAGCAAAACGGCATTGATCACTTCTCATAAAAGCGTCAACCCTACACAGCCAAAAGCAGTAAACCAATATCTCATGAGATGCATGTTCTGAATTTGGACTTATAAAAAAAGTTGCCCTCGCGTCCTTAAGATTTAAGGAGAAAAAACAAAGTCTCAAGAGGATCAAAAGATGCTATACCAGGGCCTCCTTATACTCGCTAAGTTTATTTTAATAATTCATAAACATATTGAATCTGGATATTTCGTACTCGTAGTTACTAACATGTTTAACTACTTGTTACCATTCTAATATTCACAATAACAAGTAAAACTTGGACTTCTATACATTGCGGAAACCACAAGTTTCCCTGGCAACTTTTACTTACTGGGAGCAGTCATTGTAGCATTGTTCTGCTTGCTTGATGTCATGAAGATAAAGGTAAATAATTATGGCACCAAGATATGCCTGATTAGACAAAGAATGTAAAAGTTAATTTTTTTTACTTAAAAAAATAATAAAACAGAAAGCAATTGAAAACAGTGACTAATGCGGAAAAGGAGAAAGGATAACGATATGTTAATGTTCATATGCAGCGGCTATATAATAACTTTGCACACAGAAAAGAAACAAGCACATGTATAATCATTGCACGAGTTATCAGACAAACAAAGAAGAATGAGTAATAGTCTGAGTTATAAATGTAGTAGTATATGAAACTAAAAGTGCGGAAAATATTACTTTTCAGTGTAACAGTCAGGTTATATGTAAGAAGGCCTCAAGGAATTCTCGAATTATGGATACAAGAAGACTATGTAACACAGTTATACAGAAACTACACAAGGGCCATGTGGCATAGGTAATACAAATGCTACAAAAACAATATATAAAGTGCCAGAAAAATCATTTCGAACCTTGCACTGGCTATGGGTAGCATTGCACTTATCAGCAGATACGCCAAATCTCAACATTAAAGCAGCAGCATCTGTATACCTGTAAACAGTGGAAACACTAAATTCAAGATCTCAAGAACATGATCAAACACATACAAAAAAGCTGCATACAGATTACACTGATTTCCTGAAAAAGAAAACTCTTAATTTTAGAACTTTTGCAACCTCAAAGCACTACCCTTTTCTAAAGAATTTAAAACCTGAAAACTCAAGTTTACCAAGGCCTTAACTTTAATTGCGCGATAAGGTATAACATTTAAATGCCTTGATTATTAATACATCCAGACAAATGATAATGACCAAAGTTTACTTCATCCTCCAAATCAACTAAAATGATAAATTACAATAATTCAAAAGACAAATGGTATGTTATTAGAGAACTTACTTCTCATTTTTTATGTAAACACTAGTTGCATCACGATATAGATCAAAGGCCATTTGCTCCTTGCCATCTTCTTCAAGAATAGCACAAGCATCAGTGTAAAGTTGAATAGCTTCATCAGGCATAGAATCTTCCAGAGCACTGTAATAAGGTTTATCATTTCAAATGAGCCTCCAAAGACATTATGATTCATAGCTGCAAAAAGCAAGAGAGTGACGCATATCTTTACCGGGCCCCTTTCGCAAGAGCATCTGAGGCCGGCTGTGGTCTCCCACACTCAGCGTACAATTCAGACGCCCTTTTATAGAAGTCAGCAACTTCATTCCATTTTCCTAACTCCTTTGCTAGAGCAGCAGCAGACTCCATATGCTTTGCAGCATCCCAGGGTCTGATTTGGTTGTAAAGGATATAGCAAGAGAGAAACTACAGAGATCACAAACAAAGTCAAAAGACACTGACAGGACAGACCAGACTACTAGAAGATAACAAGGATACGAGGAGATCAATTCTTGTCCTTTCGAAGCTTTTTCCAACGCTTCCTTTGCTTTCTCGTAATCCTTGGCAATCCTAAAACCATTTGCTACAACAAAAACAGTTTAAGTACAAATCCCTATCAACCATTGTAACGAATGCTTGCAATTGCACATAACATACTACATACCAGCTTGTTCGTACAAAAGAGTAGCGCTTTTCCAATCCGCACTCCACCTTGTAAGACTGAGTCTTGTTCTACAATCGAAAATTAAAGGCGTTCAGTAATTCAGAAGACGGGGAAACTAGCATGCTTGAGCAATCAAAGTTACTATACAAACAATAAAAAGACAGAGCTTGCCCTCTTCTGCTCTTCCCCCATCAACAAACAAACAAAGCTCAAACGAAATCAAAATGTCGATTGTCCACTGTAAATTACTGAAAAATTAGCAGATTACTGAAAGCTCAAGCTTGCCAACTTCATATGCAGATTACCGAAAAAGATTCAAAATTTATGCAACTTCATCCAATTTCTAATTGACCCAGAAAATCAGAATTATATTACTGCCCATAACTAATCGAAATCACAATAACTAACAGACAAATTTGGCTCGTTCAATTGAATCAAAATGCACAAACCAAACGCAAAATTATGCATACTTATGATTAAATTACTAGATATTGAAGAAGTACATACAGTTTATCGGCTTTGACGAGCAACTTGTTTGGATCGGAACCCGCCATGGTTGATGGTTGAACTCTGAGTGTAAAGCTTTTTTCTTCCCTTTTTTTTTTTGTTGGATTTTCCCTCTAGTTTTTTTTTTTTTTTTGTTTGGTCGACTGGATTTTTCCTCTAGTTTTACAGCGTAGCTTGATTGCCTTTTTAGGCTGTATTTTGCTGTTACTCGGTTTTCATGAGTTCCTTGCAACTGCCTATCTGGCTCCACTTATCTTCATCTCTATATATAATCTTAATTTCAATGAATTCGGATTTTTTTAGTGAAGATTCCAGAAATATGCAAATTATATATATTTATTGCAGTTAGAAATCATTTTAAATATTCTTATTTAAAAATTAAATACAAGTAGTATCTGATAAAAATTTATTACACGACATACGATGAATAGACATGATTTATGGATCCTTAAGATCCTCACCAAATAGATCTAGAGAGAATCCTGTTGGAATTTCAATATATAGATGGAGAGATTAAATGGTGAATCATTGGTAAATAAGGGAACGTAAATTTGATGAAACATTGGTAATGCTAACTTTTAAAAAGTAAAAAAGAAAATTTAATTAAATTAGTGCAAAGTAGTAAAATAATGTTCAAATAAAAGTTCAAAAAGAACAACTTCACCCCATGTAAAGAAGCTAGCCAACCCTTTTATGAATTTATTACTAGCATATGTCCACACATTTCTTTTATTTTTATATAAGAAAGAGAGGGGAAAGATGTTTTGATCTTTATTTTTTATTTTTTATTTTTAAATTAGAGGTATGTTAGAATTATATGTAGATGAGACTTACAAAAAATGTAAAATTTGATTTGTGCGAAATTACATTACTGTCAGATTCTATTTTGTGATAGAAGATTAAATTATTTTTTCACCTTTAACAAATATAATTTTATTAATATGTAGTTTAGATAAATAATATTGTAAACTAAGTTTTTTTAATAAACAATTAAAAATCTACTAAAAAATAAATAAAATTTAAAAGAGTCAATTATCACGCGAAACTGGGAAGAGGCTTGTTTTTATTGGTACTAGCAATTTCCCACATAAGATGCGTTTCTTGAGCTTTTTTTTTTTTTTTTTTTTTGTCTGAATGATGAGATATATTATCACCTCATGTTTTTGGCATTTGAAATTTAGTAATTTGACATTAATATTTGTAATGGTTAAATTGTTATTTATTAAGAGAAATACTAAGGATACCATTTCAAAAGTGAAAATTTTTAGACTCTCTGTCACCTCATGTTTTTGACACAATTTTTGTACCAATATTATAAATAATTATGCGAAAAATATGAGATGGCGGATAGTCTACAGAAAGTCCTACTTTTAGAAACTCTCCTTAGCATTTCTCATTTACTAAATAAGGGCATGATTAAAAATAAAATGTCATTACAAATGGTGTTCTCTTAATTAACAGTATAAATAGTGTCGATTTTCTCAACGGATTTTACTTATTTCAGGGTTTCTTTGAAACTTTTCTATGTTGATTTTCCTTGTTTATATGAATTACAATATAAGAATTTTGGCTTTAATATTCTTAATTTTCTCTCCACCGTCTGCTTCCAACAAATAACCTGGTCAAGATTCAAAAAGGTCGGCAAATTCACATATCTTTCAAAGTAGATAAAACGTAAATGAAGAATAAAGGTGGTTGTTTGATATATTTCTGGAAGTTGTATGCTTTAATTTTTCTCCGGATGATGATGAGTAAATAGAATTTTAACTAATATTGATGTTGTTTGGTTCAAAATTAGAAAAATATAAGGTATTATAAGATTGATCTCGATAAAATTGGACGAAGCCAAATCCAACAAGAATAAGACTTTAAACCCAATTAAAACCCGAGTCCAACCAAACCCGCATGAGTCCGAACTCAACCCAAATCAGAATTGTGAAAGTTGGGTTAGGTGAGTTGACCATCCAACACGTCAAATCATTACAATGATTGATGAGGATATTGGATTAAACTTTGTCTTCTGTTGTAGCTACTGGGTTAAGGATTGGCAAGGGTTGTGGGAAAGCGAAGGAAGCATTGTAACAAGCTTCGAAAGGGCAAGAATGGATCTCTTCGTATGATTGTTATCTTTTACTAGTATAGTCTATTGTTTGATGATCTCGATAACTGCTTTCTTTCTATATCCTTTACAACCAAAGCAGAACCTGGGATGCTGCTCTACCAAAGGAACATTCGATTCCGCTTAGTTTGTCGAGCAGAATACAAATAAAGCCTGCAGAGTGGCATCGTGTAACGTAGTTGCAATTGCAAATCTCACCTCACATAATAAATCACTACCAGTGCAAACAGACTAATCAGTTCCACAACCAAAGTTATAACTACTTGTTTGGAATCTGGATGTTCCATAAAGTAAGCAACTCACACGATCAGATCAGTAACCAAACTAATAACTACCATGACTTAAATAGATAGATAATTATAGGGGTTTACCCACTCAGTCGACTACGGCCAGAGCTTGATACTTTTCGTTGGAGATGGCTGCTTCCATGATCTCTTCTGGACCGACTTCCCCATCGTTGTCCAAGAAGGACTTGACCAGGTTGTCGGAGAAGCCACGCAACAACGTCACCCCTTGTTCTGCGCTACACTCAGGCAGCCCCAATGGATTCATGCGATCGTTCATACTCCAAATCATCAAGTGTGGCACTTTATACCCCTTGGCCTCAAACCTCCTCTGTATTTCTTTGTAAGCACAAAATATTGAGCTCCTAATTCCACTCCAAGTAATGTCTTTATGTCTGTATTTCTCTTTAAACATAAACACCTTGTTGATCATCTGCTCTGGCTTCACATTCTCTTTCACGGCGACTTCCAGAATCAAATCAAACACCACCTTCACCACATCAACCTCCTTCTCCCAGTCCTTGTCCCACCAGTCCTTCTCCTCCCAACTCCCCATAAATTTGCACTTGGACCTAAGATCTTTGGTCGGTGGTATCAAATGCATCCGAGGGTTTCGAGTGTAACTCACCACCTTTCCTTTCCATGGATCCTGGCTATTCAGCTGAGACACCAACAGCCCCAGAGGCCCAGCCTCGCTGCAGAACCAGGAGGATTTGTCCACATTACACACAACCAAGCAGTTGTTGAGCTTCCCCTGCTTCTGGTGCAAGTCCTCCACCATTCTCTCCCACAGAAGCTCGGCGGCTTGCTCGAATTTCCAAGCATATCTTAGGATTTGGTGTGGAAGCACAACACCGGTCTCAATCAACTCGGGCACAGACTTGGACTTGGCGGCAATGGCTTCGTTCAGCTCCAGCATATACTTGAAAATGGGACACTCAGTGCGAGGGAACGGATGAAAAACATAACCCCACGGGTTGGCATCATCTTGGACTGACTTCCTTGACGCCATGGCTTGTCTCAACGGCACCAAAACCTCCTTTCTCAGCCGTATCCCCAGCGGAAATTTTCTCGCAATGCTTTCATACAGCAGACCCGTGGGGCGTGGGGCCTTGGAGGAGTTGGGTCTGGAAGGGCAATATGAAGCGGCACTCGTTATCTTCAACTCCAACACCTCTTGTGTTGAGAATCAATGTCAATTGTAGGTGAAGTAGGTGGATGTTGTAGGTGAAGTAAGTGTGTGAGGTTGGTGAAGTAAGTGGAGGTTGTAGGTGAAGTAGGTGGATGTTGTAGGTGAAGTAAGTGTGTGGTGTAGCTTTCATTTGGTTTGCTATAAATACCCAAGTCCTCAAGCATTGTAAATCATCCAAGAAAAAAACAAAGCCTAGAGCTAAATAAGAAAAGCTTTGCTAATTAGTTTGTTTTGTGAGCTTTCTTTAAGAGTGTGCTCTATTTTCTTCTTCTTAGGATCATTAAAGTTATCTTGGATACTCTTCTTATTCAACATCCTGCCCCTCCTCGCCCTGCTACTGCTGCTTGTGCTTAAGCTTGTTCAGTTCCTGAATATCATACTTCAAGCACTCGGCAATAAGGTCCGAAACCCGGTCGTGCAAGAACCGATAATGTGGATCGCGATCATACCTCTCAGCGACCTTGTTATCCATGGCGATGGTCTTCCTTCTCTTCAACAAGGCGCTGGCTTTCTTCTTGGTTGTCTCTACCCGACTACTACGGAACACAAAGGGATTAGCACATAAATTCTGCTGGCGGCTAATGTTGTACAGCATCCTCGTCCAAGTCCAAGGGTAGTCATCAACTGAGTGGCCTGCGTCTAGCCGGGAAAGAATTTCGAAGACACTGGCAATTCCCCCCGTTGTCTGCAATAGGCAGGAGGTTGCAGGCAAGGGTCTTGGGGTGGTTGTGGTGGAGCCAAACAGCGGCCGCGTAGAAGGGTTCGTCTGGGAGGTGAAAAATGAGCTTGAGGGTAGTTAGGGGATCATGGGACCAGGCCTGCGGCAATAGTTTCTGCACCAACGTTTGCTGGTATTCGGAAATCGACCGGGAGTCAAAGTATGGTCCCTCCAAGGGGCTTCGGAAGTAGAGATCAACGCAGGGGTTTGGCAATTGTGGTGAAGAAGTTGTGGGAGGAAAAGGAGGAATGAGTTTTCTTGTGAGTTGTGTGATTTTTCCGGCATGGTTTGGGCATACTTTCAAAGCCGAGATGCTAGTCACTTGCACTACTGCTCTCTGCATCTTTCTCTCTCTCTTTTTGTTTTGTTTTGTTTTGGACTGGATTTGGAGGCCTTGCTAGCTTGTTGGCCTTTTTATTTTACTTTTCCTTGGGCACCAAGGACTCCAAACCCTAGACTCCAACCAAACCTATCTTATGGCTTTGCTTAGATTTTCTGCCAAATATATATAATTAGGTACTGCATAGCTGTACTTTCCTATTTTCAGTATTCGTCATTTACTTTGGACTTATTAGTCACATGGCCATTGCTTCTTTCCATTGTCTAGACAAGACCACTTCCTCCCAAAAGAAGGCTCAAGTCTTTAATAGTATTTATTGTTCGTTTATTTTTCGTATTATTGAATAGCTTGAATTATTAAAAAATAATTGCTAACAACTTCATTTTTATTTGTTTTATCTTTTTTATTAGGCTAAATTATACTTTACTCTCTCAGATTTAGAGTCTATTTTAATCTCATACAACATCTTCAAAACATTTCACTTCCATACATTAAGTACTATTTTATTTCAACATAGTATCTCCATTAGATTTTCCATCCATTGGTCCGTTAAAAACTGACGTGGCAATTGTGGACCCTACCACGTGGCCCAGTTCTACTGCCAAAACTTGAACACGTAGAATTTAATAGCCCACGTGGACTAACAACATGGCAAATTTAAAATTAAAAAACTTCATTGATTCTATAACCCATTGTCCATCCCGTAAACAAACACACCTCCCACTGTCATCGAGCACACCATTCCTAAACCCAAAATCCAGAAGCTTGAAACCCGTGAAACCCTAGCGTTGACGTCGAGACCTTGGTGCCGTCGCCGAAACCCTAGCGCCGTCTATACCCTTTTGTCGTCGTAGCCACTACCTTAAACAATCCATAACCCGTTACTCGTAACCCAGAACTCACAACCAACCCCCGATTACAGCGATTATCTCGTGGTTCGAAGTGAAGGATTTTTAGGTTCAAAATGACTTGGGAAAGAACAGAGGATCCGTTAGATCCATTCCCAACATACGGTAAGTGGTTTTTCAGTTCTTTATTTTGTATTTTTAAATGGCTTGGATGGTTCGAAAATGTTGGGGTTTGGTGTTTGTTTGATACTGTACTGTCAGTTAATGGTGGGGTTTTGTCTTTGTTTAATCATGTCGAAAAAAAGCTTGTGAGTTATGTTTGTTTTTGGTGCCTTGTGATGGATAAGTTAGAAAACACACCTTTTTTTTTAATGCTAAAATTTGTGCTTTGTAGTCCTAAATATGTTTTTTTTTATGTTGGTCTTTGCCTTTTATGTGTTGTGTGGTCCTGAAATTTGGGTTTTCATCAGTATAAATTTGGGTTTTTGTTTGTTTCTTTGTTTTTAATTTTTAATTTTTAATTTTATTATATATATATACACACACACACTTAAATTTGTATAAATTTGGCCTTCAGGTGCTTAGTGGTCTTGAGTGGTCCTGAGACATATACCTTATATGTGTTGTGTAGTCCTGAAATTTGGGGAATTGAAATTTGTACCTTGTGGTACTAAAATTTGGGTTTTCTTCGATTTAAATTAGGGTTTTTTTATGTTGGAATTTCATCACAATTTGTTTTACAATCTGTTTTAATTATAATCTGTCCATTTAATTTAATCTCGTCCAAACACAATCCCCCCATATTTTGTTGAGTCTTAGTAATTCAAATCTGTTTATTTTGTGTCTTTAAGCATTTGGAGTCATAAACACTTTCAAATTCGTCCAAATCAAGTTCTAGTTTCTGTTTGAGTCAATTTGATTGTTTTAGGCAGTTTGAGTGTTTCAAAGCTGTTCTGAGTCATAGTAGTCTTGTTAAGAGTCTTTACGTTTAGTTTTTATGTTTTTGAGTCAATTCAAATTAGATTAGCACCCCTAGTTAATCCCCGGTTAGAACGATCCCCACTTACATCATTACTACAATTGTCACAAATAGGGTTTAATTTGTGTGTCACATAAGTTTCGCATCAATAATGCACCTATCAATGCTCTGAACATGTTTCCACATTTGCATATTCATTATAGTTAAGTTTATGTGTTTTATTTTAAGTTCATTCTTTCTTCATATTTTTACATTATAGTTAAGTTTACACGTTTCCACATTGTCAACATCGGGTGTCAGCCAGTACATGCCTACCCTGGTGTTTTGAGGATATCAAGGTCAGGCATGTCACAAAGAATGAGAGTGGTCGGTGCTTTGCTCAATGGTCTGGTAGGACTAAATTCTAAGTGGATGCTGGAGGAGGTGACCAATATGTTGTTGATTTGACTGAACGTACATGTTCATGTCGAAAATATGACCTTACAGGCATACCATGCAACCATGCCATTGCTACCATTAATTACAAGATGAAGAAGCTTGATGCCTATGTGGATGTTTGTTATTTCAAGGCCATGTACTTGGAAATATATTCTTACTTGATCTAGCCAATGAATGAGATGTCTATTGGGAGGTTACTGAGAATCCACCGATCCAGTCTCCTCTATATACTAGACAACCTAAAAGACCTAAGAAGAAGAGAAACAAAGAGGTTGCAGAAAGGGAGAAAGAAGCTGGTCCAAGACGAATTGATGCCACTAACAGAAGTGGAGATATTCCATAGACACATCAGCTCTTAAGAAAAAGCCAAGGGACCCTCAAATGTTGGATATGTAAAAAAGAGGGCCACAATACCAGGACTCATCACAGGCATCTTCCTACAAGTCAATAGGTGACATATAACCCTTTACAATGTTATATGATTTCTAAGTTGATTTAACACTTTGTAAATCTTGAAATCCTTTAATTTGTTTTAGGCATCAAGTTCTGCACATGGAGCTACATCCAGTAATCCAAGTGGTGAACCAAGGAAAAAGGGGAAGGAAACCCAAGGTAAGAAATGTTCCACTTGTTTTATTGAGTTAGGGTTTGTAAATGAACTTGTGGCCTATATCGTGATGACTTAGGGATTCTTTTGTATGTTGAACATTGCATGTTGTTTTTGTTGTTGTTGCAGATGTGGATATTGTTGTACTGAACAATGGTAGCCATTAAGCACAACTGCAAGAGGTAATTCAAAGGTTCCAACAAATGAAGGAACGAAGAAAATAAAAACAAGGCAACCAAAAAAGTGAAAAATGTTGGTATACAAGAAGAAATTGGATTTTTTGTGAATGTTGGCAGCCACTAGGAACTGTTATTTTGCATAGGTAGTGGTTGGACTTTTTTTTTGAGAATGTTGGCAGCAGCTAGGAACTATTATTTTGCTCACCTAGTGGCTGGAATTTTTTGTGAATATTGGCAGTAGCTAGAAATTCGATAGTGGCTCGATATTTTGCTTAGGAACTGATATTTAGGGATGCTTAGCTAGTGGCTGGATATGTTTTTGGGAACATGCTACCTTGTTAGGAACTATTATTTCCAGTTGAAGTCCTAGATGTTAGCTTTGGTTGCCAATATATGGAACATGCTTGTTATTTGCAATTGAACTCTTATGATATAATGCTAATTTGGTTTCCTATTTGGATATTGGAATGCATTTGTGCCTATTCATTGATTAGCAGGTTGAATTTTGTGGGAATATGCATTTCTGCGGATTGGAATGCATTTCTGTGCATTTTTTCATAATTAGCTGCCAAAACCTATAAATAAATAGGAATTTACCACAAAAAAAAAAAAAAAAAGGGCGGGAAACTTTTAAAAAATAAAATAAAATTGTGAAAAAAAATCATATTTCAGTGGGAAATTTGAATTTTTGCCCACGTGGCACTTTTTGCTGAGTTGGCATGACGTGGTAAATGGATATATACATGTGCAAGTTATGGAGGGAGTTGGTTGACGTGGTATGGGTCCATGACTGCCACGTCAGCCTTTAACAGACCAATGAATAGAGAATTTAACAGAGGTATTATCTTGAAATAAAATAATATGTAATGTATGAGAGTGAAATGTTTTAAAGAGTTGTATGAGATTGCAATAAACCCCAAACTTAAGGGGGTAAAGTGTAATTTACCCTTTTTATTAACAACGTTTTTTGTTATTTGAAAAAAGAAAGATGGCAGCGGAATGATTGGCCAGATAAAGGGTGGGGCTACTTCCTTCCCAACGCATCCTTCCTTATGTGTTGGAGATATAAAGCGCGTGCACGGAAAAAGAACGGGAACCGGGTCAATCTATTTTATGCCGAAGCATCCAAAGCATAATTGCACATTCACACAATTTTTACCGAGAGATAGGAGCATTTGGTTTTGAAAAACTTTTTGCAGTCGTTAAAAAATGTGATTTATATTTAAAATTTTAAATTGACTGTCCCCTTGGGGATTTTTTTTTTTTTATTATTATTATTTTTATCTCTTCTGGTGATACCAAAATATCTAGCTGTGCTTTGGGTTTGCCTTAAGAGAAATTCATAAGCAAGTGTGATTCTTACCTCTATCAAAGATGTAGTACAAATGTAATATAAAAAAATATGATAAGTATAACACTCTTAAGCAAGATATTCCAAGCACAATATCTGGTTATTAGGGATAAAAATACAAAATTAATTCTTTCTTTGCATTCATAAAAACAAAAGAAATAGAACATAATAATGCATTCTCTAATGGAGATGTTAAAACCAAAATTTTGGGTTTCATCATGAAACGAATAAATAGTTACACCCATCATCACCTATTTAAATTTCACACGTAAATAGTTACATTATAACTGTTTATTTATTTAAATGAATTTTAAATAGATGAATAATCGCAGTTGTCCATATCCGTAATTATTGCCCACCCTTTTATCGAATAATCGGCCCCAATTTTGCATGGCTTTTAGCCCAGACTCCAATTGGTGGAGCTCTCAACCCAACTACTGCCCAAATCCACGTGAAACCCAGCGGACCATTTTTCAATAAACTTTTAAATTAACTCGAGGCCCGAACATTTGGCGGTGCATATGAGTCGAGTATCAATGCGCTCAAAACAGAACTGCTCTCCTATATCACTTTTGAGGATTCTCAAGTTTTTTACTTCGGATGTTTTGATATAAGTGTCTCGGGATTTTATTTTGTTGATTAACATCTGTTCTTTTGATAATTTTATTAAATATTTTCTACTACAATGATATTAGAGATATGCTCAATTATATTGGTATGTTTGATTAGGGATACATTTAATTATATTGGTACGTTTGATTTTAAGTACAACACAACACAACTCAACCCTAAATCTTCTTTTCTTTTCCCAAAAACTGGCTTAATTACTTACTTAGGCATCGAAGGTTCATTGACCAACCTCCCCCACCCTATTGGGCACATGGCTAGCCTTACCCAAATGTATTTAATTTGTTTTGTAACTACAATTATGTCAAATAAGCGGTGAAATTTTGCTATCATAGCTTGTATATAAGATGTACAATTGAAAAGTGGCCGGGTCTTACTAGAAAAAGGACACGAGTCAAGGGCATATGATCATTTTTCAATTACTAGAAGGCATTTTTTGAATTACGGCGTGTTACGCGCGACTTACATGTTTTAAATGTATTTATATGCGTAAATTGATAAAAGGAAAGTCAAATATTTGAAATAAATGAATCATTTTAGATCATGCTAGAAGTAACCTTTCATAAACCAATTAAAGCAGCTGAATTCACATAATAAAATCGGTCTCTATAGAATTTACATTAAGAATAGAAAAAATAATATTTAATAAATAATTGATTGAATCACATTATTGCTAGTTATTGTGAGGTCAAGCTCACCTCCTCCCCTTCAGTATAGATAATATCGTTTTTTTTAAATAAAAAAAAACAATAATTTGACAATTAATTTAATCACATTATTATTCACATACAAAAGATCTTTTTTATAACCGGCATTACACACTTCTTAGGATGTTTTGAACGTGTTTAAAAATAGAGAAAATAATATTTAATAAACAATTGATCGGATCAAATTATTGCTAGCCCATTGTGAGGTTAAGCCCACCACTTCCCCTTAGTGTAAATAATATCGTTTGTTAAAAAAAAAATCATTTGACAATTAATTTAATGACATTATTATCCGCGTGCGAAAGACCTTTTTTATAACCGGTATTACACTCTTCTTACGATGTTTTAAACGTGTTTAAAAATAGAGAAAATGATATTTAATAAACAACTGATCGAATCACATTATTGCTAACCCATTGTGAGACTAAGCCCACCTCATCCCTTAGTGTAGATAATATTGTTTGTTACATAAAAAAAAACAATCATTTGACAACTTATTTAATTACATTATTATCCGCGTGTGAAAGACCTTTTTTATATCACGTGGACACCATGAACTTTGTCATTTGCTTATTATTTTCTCTCTTCCCTTTCATTTTTTTATTCTTTACACATAAGACAAAAATTTTGGTGTCACCAGCTTCGACAAAAAGAAGTGGACCAAAATGCCCCACAGCCAAAAAAATTCCAAACCTGCCCAAAATCATATTTCAAATTATGCAAGGGTAAATTAGTCATCTGACCATAAAAAAAACTGTGTTGCATTGTGCACTTTTCCATTGGCTTTCTATATAAGATAAAAGATACACATACCTGTAGCTTAATTGTTCGCACATCGTAATACTAATGTATAAGTTTTGTTTGCCTTCACCAGTGTTGAACAACTGTTCACCATTTGAAGTTGTTTTTGAGACTTTTCCCATTTTAACACATCTTAAAGTTTTTGGGTGCTCTTGTTTTCCATTGTGGAGACCTTACATCAAAACCAAGACAACAAAGTGTGTTTTTCTTGGGTATGCATCAAAGTACAAAGGTTTTATTTGTTTTGATGTGTTACAGGGTAGGTTCTATATATCTAGACATGTAGTCTTTGATGAGTCTAGATTTCCATATACTCATTTGTCTTCTGTACCTAAACACTGACCTGTGACATCCTATCGTTCTCAATCATTGCCATCATTTCCTGTTCCTAATATGGAAAATATATTAGTTCAACCATAGTTTGACCCACCATCATCTCCATCCACATCACATAGCCCTGCCAGATCAATACCATCAGTCCCACTACCTACTGAAAATATAACTTCACCCTCAATCCCACTGTCATCACCAGAGAGTACAACATCTTAGTCCATTATTACTACTGCAAGTTCTTCTCATCCACTCCCTATGGATCCTGAGTTTAGTCATGATCTTCTTCAAGTGGTATTACCTATTGCTCCACTTAATATGCATCCTATGCAAACTAGAAGTAAAGATGGCATAATAAAAAAGAAGGTGTTTCTCAGTCAAGTGAATGATTCTAGTGGTGTTGATTTAACTCTAGTGGAACATGCAACCTATAAGCGTGCCTTGAAAGTACTAGTTTGGTTTAAAGCTATGCAAGAAGAGATTGATGCACTGCATAAGCAACAAACTTGGAGCTTAGTACATTTGCCATCTAACAAGATTTTGGTTGGTTGCAAATGGGTTTTCAAAATAAAAAAGAACTCAGATGGTTCAGTAGCTCGACATAAAGCTAGACTTGTTGCTAAGAGGTTTAGTCAAGAGCCTGGCTTGGATAAGTGGATTATGGTGAGAAATTTAGTCCAGTGGTTAAACCAACCACTGTGAGATTAGTTCTAGCTTTGATAGCTCACTTCAGTTGGTCCCTCGGGCAATTAGATGTTAAGAATACTTTCTTGCATGAGTTGTTAAATGAAGAAGTATATATGGCTCAACCTCCTGGTTTTGGGGATCCTTCACATCCTGAATTAGTTTGTAAACTTCACAAGTCACTAAATGGATTAAAACAGGCCCCTAAAGCCTGGAATGAAAGGTTTACAAGCTTTCTTCCTTCTCTTGGGTTTCAGTCTACATATTATAACTCTTCCTTGTTTGTCAAGACTAGTGGCAGTGACATTGTCATCCTTTTACTCTATGTGGATGATATTGTCATCACTAGAAGTGCTGCCTCAGCTATTCAACAAGTGATTCAGTCTTTAACTACTGAGTTTGACATCAAGAACTTGGGAGAGCTTCATTATTTTCTGGGTATTCAAATAACCAAGACTGCTCAAGGTTTATTCTTGTCTCAATCAAAATATATTTAGGATTTATTGCAGAAAGTTGAAATGGTGGATTGTAAGCCTTGCGAAACTCATTGCTTACCTTACAATAGGTTACTTAAAGATGATGGTACTCCTTATAACAATCCAACAATGTATAAAAGTATAGTTGGGGCATTGCAGTATCTTACCTTCACTCGACCTGATATTGCCTTCTCGGTTCATCAGGTTTGTCAGTTTATGCAGTCTCCAATGGTGTCCCATTTCACAGCAATTAAAAGAATTTTGAGGTATCTGAAGGGTACATTGTCTATTGGTATTTCTTATACTCGGGGAGATTTGACATTAAAGGCCTTTAGTGATGCAGATTGGGCAAGAGATCCTAATGATAGGCGTTCAACTACTGGGATGGTTGTCTTTTTGGGTAACAATCCAATTTCGTAGTCTTCCAAGAAACAAAACACCATTTCTCGTTCTTCCACCGAGGCAGAATGTTGAACTATGTCCACTACCTCCGCTGAGCTTGACTGGATTCAACAATTGTTGCAGTTTATGCATGTCCAACTTGTTGTTGCTCTTGTTCTCTTTTGTGACAATCTATTTGCCATTGCTTTATCCTTTAATCCTATCCAACATCAACGAATGAAGCATATTGAGATTGATGTGCACTTTGTGCCTGAAAGAATTGCTAAGAAGAAACTCTTTCTTCAGTTTGTCTCCTCTTGCGAACAGTTTGCAGACATATTAACTAAGGGTCTCAGTGCTCCACTATTTCGATCTCACTGTTTCAACCTCACACTTGGCTCTCCCACACATGAGTTTGAGGGGGCATGTAAGGATATAGATAGTGGTTAGGATCATGCCACTTGTCATATGATTGTAAACTTTAGTTAGTTAGTTAGATACTTTGCTCTCTATATATATACATCATTGTAATAGCTTCTTCAATAAGAAATCAATACAATAGATTTTACAATTCATCTCTCTAACTCTTTCTCTCTAGTTTTTGAAACCCTAAGCATTTCTCTCAATCTCTCTCTACATTAACACGTGTTGAACTTAATCACAAAACATTCATTGCCATTTCTGCTCTTGGCAAAAATATCATTACGTCAATCAACTGTTTTCGAACTTTGAAACACAAAGACTTCCTATGCTCCCATATTCAAGCACACGGCACGCCACACCAACTTCTTGAATCATTAATTAATTATAATCAAGTTCCTATGTAATCAAGAAAAAAATATCTTGCTTTTAATATGTGGGGACCGCTCTCCCTCACAAAGTAGCTAGGGTTTTTTTAGGGCTTTCTGTCTTCCATATTCCATGGATCCCTTAGAAAGAGCTCCAATTTGCTCGCTGTTTAATTTGAAAAAAATAATGCTAAAAAAAATTAAATTTAAATTAAATTTGTAAATCAAATGATATTGCGAATGATAATTAGATTATTACTTAACGTAGATTAACGTAATTATTTTTTATTGTGACACATCATTCGGTTTGTAAATTGGTTTAAAATTTGAGTAATGCTTGGTAGACTAAATTTGCAAACAACATGATATGTAACCAATAAAAATAAGCACGTTAATCAACACTTAAGTAATAATCCAATCATTAACTTCTATGTTATTTAACTTCCTAACATTACCCTTAAAAATTTAATCTCTCTTACATTTTTATTAAAAAAAAAATATATATATATATATATATTTCGACATCTAGTAAAAACAGGCCCACAAATAATATATAATCCCTAATAACAAGCAAAGATTTGATCCATCTTCTGCTATCTATATAGCGTTTTTATGCATCATTCTTAATTATGGAATTAATTTGAACCGGATGAGTTCAAAAAGGTCAAAGAACAAAAATTAACAAAAGATGTAAAAATGAGTGTGATTAGCGTTGTACTCTTCATTGTTTAATACTTGAGCGTCAGTTATTAAACACCGATTTGATTAATTATATTAACTGCTAATTAGTGACAACCTAAATAAACTATATTTGATACTATGGAACTAACCATCATGTGTCTTACTATCAATACCACTGCATTAGACGTTTATATTTGGGTGCATTTTTGCTCACTACCATAATTATGGTGTATACTCATTATACACCTAATCATTTGTCATGTGTTTTTTCACTTAACTCTAGTTAACTTTCACATAAATGGTTACTTTTCCAATTTTGAAAAAAAAATTAACCAAACTTAAGTGAAATGATACGTTGACACACGCTGATCAAAAATTGGAGCGTGTTGGCCGTCCTGTGAGGGTGACGTAGTCAAGTGCACAATACAGAATCAAAAGAGTGAAAATATGAGAAAAATAAAGTCAACAAAATAATTTACAATAAAAAGATCAGTGAGTGCTAGTGACAAACATGGAAGGAAAATGCAAAGTAGAAGTTTGAGTATCCTAGGTGCAGTCCAGAATAAACAAACACTACACAAGTGATATCTAGAAAGTCCTACATGGAGTGTGCTTGTCAGAAATGCCTCGATGCCTCTTCCGTCACCCACGTCCTTGCTACCTAAAACCTGGAGGGGTGCAAAATAGAAAACGTCTCGTGTGAGTTCCCAAAAACAAAACCGTGAGGGCGTGGTCGGGGCCTAAAGCGGACAATATTGTGCTACGGTGATGGAGCGGGACCATGATGTGGTGGATCCCGGGCCGGGATGTGACATACATGACAAATATTAAGTGTATAGTGAGTATACACCAATGTTTAGAGTGGTGAGCAAAAATGCTCCCTTTATATTACAATTATTTGTTTGAATCAAATTCAATATTAGCATATAAGGAAGGGAGCATTTTTGCTCACTAGTTAATTATGGTGTATGCTCACCTACACTTAATTATCTTTCATATGTCATTTCATCTAACTCTAATTAAATTTCACATCAAATGTTACATTTTTAATTTAAAATAAAATTAATTAAAACTAAGTAAAATGATATGATAATTCATAATTTATGATGATAAATAAAAATGCTCCCTACAAGGAATCACTGATAAGTAAGTATTGGTACAAGGAACATTTAATGCTGCTCTCTGATCTGAGAATCTTTTTATTTTTTTATTGGTCAGCCGTATGTTTTTATCATTCTTTCAAAAAGAGTTTCCATGTACAAGTATATTATGTCATGTCATGTAGCTTCTGGTTTATTTTTAACATTTTATTGTTTGACGCGTGCCATATCATATCAATCTTGTTCATCAGGTACAAAAACTGATAAGTAATTGTTGGGGTACTCAGGCAACCCAATGAATTCCCATCTCACTTGCTAGAAGGTTTGAAGGGCTCTAACCATCTCCAACCCTGGCCTATAACCTATTTTTCCCTTTCTATTCTCTCTCAAATCCAACCCAATTCACGTAGAAAATTGAACCTAAAATCTAAAACCTAAAACTTAAAACAAGGTCAGAAATATCCCATGATTTAGCCTAGAAAATGGTGTGGGCACCCCCAACGGGACCCATCCAAATGGGCATGTCCTCCCGGATTTATAGAATCCAACGGCTGAGATCGAATATAATCAAATGTAACGACAAAAAAAAGATATACGGCCCAAATTTAAATCCAAAAGCTAAAATGATTAAAAAAATTATTTAACTCAAAATTCACCCAAATTTAGTGATTTTTCAATATTTATCGGAATCTAAATATTTTTAGGTTAAAATGTTCATAAAATTAAATTATGATAGTGTACATAATTTTCTTTTTTTTTAAAGTTACTTAAAAGAAAAAATTAGCCTAAATTTATTCTTTAATAATTTCGGGCTAAAAAATTTAGGTCATAAAGGTTGGAGTAGAAAAGCTATTTCTGGGTTAAAATCTAAATTTTCTGGATTAAAAATTTTAGGTTTTAGACCAAGGACTGATCGAGACCCGAAAATGTGATATTTATATATAGGTTTAATTATATATGTAACGTTCACAAAAACCACTAAATATATATTATATAATATAAGAAATAGAGAGAGGTCCACGTCAAGTGAAATATTAGAATTATGAGACATTTTAGATGCGGTCCCTAACTACCAATGTTCTTTGATTACTTTTGTGATTTTTAGTTTTTGATTGAAGTCCCTGACATTAATGTAATAATGTATTTTTATGTATGTTATTATATGTTTAACTTAAAAATGAAATTTGTAGTTATTTATATTAATGAGATTTAAAATAAAACCCATAATTTATGGGATTAAAGATATTAAAGATAAATTATACTCTCCAATATATTTGTGTGTGTATACATGGGTACATTCATAAAAAAACTAACTAAAAAATTATTGTACCAAAACATGGTACATTTTTTGACACACCCCGACCGAGATCAGGGCGTGCTGGCCGTCACACGGAGGTGACGTAACCATGTGCACGTGCGGAAGCTAATAAAATAGTAATATAAAAAGTACGAATAATTAGAAACTAGCATACAAAGTAGTAGAAACAAGTGCTAGCGTAGGTGAGACGCTAAGTTCAGAGCATAAAATCTACAGCAATCCAAAGAAAAATGATTCGACAATAGTACACCCGAAGGTGACCCTACGCTGGTGAGCGTCTGTCAGAAATGCCGGGAAAGCCCTCTGGGAAACCACCGAACCTGCTAAGCAACTAGAACCTGGAGGGACGCAAAACAAAAGCGTGAGTGGGCAAAAACAAAGCTTTTCGAAAACCATTTAGAAAATACACTCTAACCCCTCGCCGTAAAACCTGTATACTTCCCAGAAAATAAATATACGTATAGTATATATGCCAATCATGCTCAAGAATATGCCATAACAAACTCTCATAATGAAGTGCGAGTGCTCAGGTAAAAATCATGTTAACAACATATAATCTGGCAGCCGGAGTCACCTAACGTGACCTGTACGGTTGCATATAGAGCTCAAATCTCAAACTCAATAACTGAACCTGCCCACGAGTCGGAACCACCTAAAGTGGTCTGTACGACAGGCCTGGGTGTAATACATATATACGCTCTAGTGCTACGATCACGTGAAGGTTGTGCGAATAATCGCGGGTCACCTACGAGTCGGAACCACCTAATGTGGTCTGTACGACAGGACTGTGCACCTAACTTGGATCCAAGCTAAGCGTGTGGTGCGGGAGGTGAACATCATTTATTTACTCTGGGCGGGAGCACTAACACCGGGGGTGTAGGTTATGAGCTCTCTAAGCATCTCAAACCACTACTGAAATATAAACATGAATAACACTTACCTGGCACTTACCTGTGCGTCCACAGCACCCAATATGCATATGTGTATATATATATATATATGCAACTACTAATGTACTAACAATGCACAACCAACGATAATATAACGCATGGCATATAACTAATAACCATTTAATCAATTTTTGGGAAAAATATAGTATATAGGTATATACGGAAAACCAAAAGCCCACTCACTGGTATGTGGAAGGGTCGTAGCCCCCCTGCCTCGAGTGACCACGCTCGTCCTCGGGATACGTATCACCTATATGCGAAACAACTATAAAAACGTCAATTTTAAAGCACATAATCAACTTCTCGAAATAACTTCTCATACATTGCTCGAATTGGACAAATGAATATACCAACGTGCTCTACACAACCTCAGGATCACGCCCAAATTTTTAGAAAAATTTTTCACCGCCGCACGCGCCCCCACGCACTGGCCAAGGCACGGCCACACGCGCCGGCCACGCGCAGGCACGTGCCTGGCACGTTGACGGCGTCAACTGACGCCGTAAGGAATATTCCGTTAGTTCTAACGGATTCCGTTAACGGCGTCAGGAATATTTCGTCTCCTTCTCCGGCGAACCTCCAGCGCCGTCGCCGGCGCCGGAAAACTGGAAAAACTTCAACCTTCGATTTCTCTCTCGTTTTTCAACCATTTTTCACGATTTTTGTACCAAAACGAAGCCTAAGACTAGGAGAACATAAATATACAACTTTAAAGAGCCAAAAACTATGAGATCTTACCTGTCCAAACCACCCAACTCCGGTCAACTCCAAACACAGTGATTCCGACGTCAAAATTCTTCAAACGAAGTACTCTGAGACTCCTTGGGACCTCACCAAGTCACCTACGAGCTTCGTTTTCCCTAAAACACAAGAAATTACGTTTGCATGAATAGTACCCAAATCGGACATCGTCGAATCGACGTGAAAACGACGGAGTTCTCACCTGAAAATGGTACGACTGGACTCCCACGAGCCTCACGAGCTTGAAGGTGTACTTGGTTCCCTCGATCTGCAAAGGTTTGATGAGTTTGAGTGTGTGTCCGTACGTTCGAAGGAAAAGGAAGGAATGGGAGCACGGGAGAGAGACAGGGAAAGGGACAGGGGATCTGGGAGAGTGACAGTGTGTGTGTGTGTGGCCCAGCACATGCCACACCACACAAAACAACCAATAAACATAACGAAAACGAACTAGGGGCAAAGTAGTCATTTCACATGTACGTTTTGATAATTTCGGGACGGGATGTCACATTTTTCAAAAACACAAAAAAAAAAAGAAAGAAAAAAAGAAAGAAAGAAGAGATATTAGGCTTAATAACATTATTAAATTTCTTCTATTAAACTTGACATAGATACATTCTCAAATCAACAAAATATAATGTACCCATATAAATTAAAAATGAATTATATATATAAAAAAAAATGGGTACATTTTATGTTAAAAAAAAAGGGTACATTTTTCATATAACAAATTGGTATATAAAGAATGGTATATAAAGAAGGAGTTTAATAAGGGTGTGAGTATTAAAACTCTAAATCAATTACTAAGTTTTATTATAAAAATTATGTAACTTACATGTAATTCATTAATATATTAATGATAGGGACTTTGATCAAAATCTAAAAACTAATAAAATCTTGATCAATGAACATTAAAAACTAAGGACTGGATACTAATTTTTCCTAGAATTATATATAGGGAAATAACTAGCTAGGTTACTTTTTGATCCCGCCACATGATGATCCTGAATACAAATTATGATGGATACTGTAACAAAATATTTTGCATCATTTATTTAATTTGTCAAATTTCTCTAGTTTTTATTCATTAAAACAAGCAAATGGCCCGCCCAGAAAGCAAACTGAGCAGGACAAACAAAACCCAGCAGGCACAAATTAACTAGCGAGGGAAGGGAAGCAAACTAATACAGTGAAACAATACTACAAAAAACAAAGAGTGCATAGCCCAAGCAAACATTGAAATTAAATACGAAATCTATTAATAATCTTTTAGCAAATACATAAACTCGACTGCATGCCAAAGCCAGGTACCTGGCAGGCTAATGGTAAGACGAACGACTCTCAACAACTTACTACACTACATGACCACCGACCGAGGACTCATCAACTTACACAACTAGACTCTCAACATAATCTAAAACACTCCACTCTCTACTGCCACCATAACGTGAACAAGCTTCACTCATAACTAATGAACAACCAACAACAAGGACATCAATCCCATCCCTCAAACCTCAAAAACATCAATTCCGTCCCCCCTCGACGGTTTTTTTATCCCCCTCGTAGCTGCCACTATCCACTTCTTCACCTGGGCCTTCTTAATTCCTTCCGCACATATGAAGGTACTCCCTTTCCAGCGCGAGTCCTCAGTTCCAAGATGCAGCCCCAGCTCGAGGTCCATCATAGTAAAGTGTTCCAGCTCTGGTACATCTTCCCCTCGCTCAGCTCGGATGCGGTAATCCCCAAGCCTCGCCGTAGCAATAAAAGATGAAGAGTGCTGAGGCGAGGCTTGGGGATTACCGCATCCGAGCTGAGCGAGGGGAAGATGTACCAGAGCTGGAACACTTTACTATGATGGACCTCGAGCTGGGGCTGCATCTTGGAACTGAGGACTCGCGCTGGAAAGGGAGTACCTTCATATGTGCGGAAGGAATTAAGATGCCTATCAAACCCTATCCGTAGCAATAAAAGATGCCTATCAAACCCTACCCGGTCCTACAACCAACACCAAAACGCTTTGACCCAGCTCAAACAGAATCTCCGGACGATTACGAAACTTGAACCGGGTAGGGTTTGATAGGCATCTTTTATTGCTACGGATTGCCTCTGCTCTCGGAGAGAGCTCTCTGGCTCGATCCGCATCCCTGGTTGACTTGCTTGCAAAGGCTTTGAGTCTGTGGGGAGCCACTTTTGCCATTGAGCTGGCAACAGCCTTGAAAATGGTTTTGAACATGGTGGTGGGTGGAGGGTGTTAAAAAGAAACTAAGCTGTTGCTAGAGGGAAGAGAGCGAAGTTTGAGTTGTGTTGGGAGAATACTCTCCTGTGAAGCTTATTTTATAGGCAGAGTAGGAGGATGAGGAAGAGAGGAGGAGAGGTTCATGAATGGCTTATTTTATTTTTATTTTTATTTTTAATACAAAAAAGGAATGCGTGGCTTTGTCCGACTCAGGGCCATTATTAACATTTTCGATTTTGCTCCCTTTCGTTTTCGGCTTCAGATTGCAGACTAATGCCTTCAAACCAGTTTTCTTTATAATTTTTTTTCTTTTTTTTTTTAATTAAAAAAAAAAAAAAAGCGTGGCTTTTGTCCCCACAAGAATTTGACTGGAGATGTGGTGAATATATGTATACGATGCAACTACTATATATGTGTGTGTGTTGGAGGTGCATGCTTCAAATAACATATCTTCGTCTGTATAGATATACTAGTCTGTTATGTGGCAAGAAATGAAAACACTATATACATACACACAAGTGTAGCTAACGGGAAACTAAAGGCGCTTTTGGGGTGCATGAGCTTTGGCCCTTTGGGCTGTGGAATCGTGGATGATTTAAGTTTTGATTTAGGGGAGCATAAACTACTAATTACTTGCCAAAAATCACGTTATTAATTAGTGCCAAATGGAGACAACCCTTTGTGGATATGTAGCCGTCAAACTTTTATCATCTCTAGTGAATAAATATGTAACAAATGTACTATAGGGTTAACATCTCAATTCAAATCAAGTAAATGTAGCCAAAATATATTTGTAAATAGGTTTGGTGGGATTCACACATTAAACTTATCAAGTCGCTTGGATGAAATTTCAACGCTAAATTGGTGATCAAATCACTTTTGGAGCAAATAGACAATTAATCTCAGTTGTATGTCTTGGTTCTTGTTTGATTTGGGCATCTAAAATTTTCGATGCACCTATCACCTCATCGATCCTAGCTAGCTGCGAACTTGTGAGACGTTAAGTTAAAATAAATGAGTTTTTCACTTTAGGGGGAAAAAGTAAGGAACATACACATGTAAAAATACGAATGAATGACATGGATTTTAGACTATTAAAATATGCAGCCAATAAGCTAATAATGATTGAAAGCGCGTGCCTGAGTTAATTACGCTACTTCTACATTCCACCAAGAACAAAACGAGAGGACTCAAAAGCTTCTTTACCATGGCCTCGTTAAACTGCGTAAGTTTATTTTAGTGATTCACAATCTTATTCGTTATATGAAACATAACATACATTGCACCACATACAACGAGAGAGAGAGAGAGAGAGAGAGATCATAGTTACTAATATATATAGGCAACTACAGCCTATCACCATCCTAATATCATCATTCAGATGCAGTTTAGATCTAGCTGAAATGTACTTCCATACATAAAGTAAAATAATAAAACCCTTAATATACTAATATAAATTTAGAAATTATATGCATTAATAATAAGCAGAATTTGGACTTGTACATATTGTGGAAACGAGAAGTTTCCCGAGGAAACCTTTACTTACTGGGTGGGAGCAGTAGTCGTAGTAGCATTGCTCTGCTTGCATACTGTCATGAACTTAAAGGTTTAATACTTATCGCACCAAGGTATGCCTGTTTAGGCAAGAAAGCACCAAGTCAATTTTACTTATTGGGAACAGTCAAAATATGGATATACAAGAAGACTATGCAACCATATTTACCAAAAAAAAAAAAAAAAGAAACCTACAAACGGAGCATGTGACGTAGATACTACGTACAGATGCAACGAAAACATCGGTCTCTTTAGGCCATCTCTAACTGAGGGCTGGCCAGATAGCTCGTTTTAGCCATCTGGCCCTCTAAGATATTAATATTTTAATGAACAGTACATGGTTATATTTGTCTTCATCTCCAACTGAGGGCCAAACATAATTTATTATTTAAATTTAAAAACTACAACAACTTAAATTCAAATCCAGCAACAACTTAAATTTAAAAACTACAACGGTAACTAGCCCAAAAAACCAAAAAAAATTAGAACTTAAATTTAATGAATGGTTTATATCCGACAGGATTGCTCTGTTTTCTGGCCAACCATGCAGCCAGCCTTTTGGTCCTTTCAGATTTCGTGGGGCCCATGAGCCCTCTGGCTTAACCCTCAGTTGGAGACGGATTTCGGGTTATTTTCGACCCTCTGACTCTCTGGACCCTTCGGTTGGAGATGGTCTTATCCAACGCAGACATAGGTCATGAAAGGGGAAAGGAAAGAAAATAAGTGAGTTCTTCACTTTATGGGGGAAAAAGTAATGAACTTACACGTGTAAAAAGACGAGTGGATGATATGAGTTCTAGGCTATGAACGTTTGCAGCTCCAATAAACTAATAATGGATGAGAGCGCATGCCTAAGTTAATTTCGTCATTTTCATGTTTTTGTAGGTCTCACAATTAAGAATGGTCAGGATCAATTAACTCATGTACGACTAATTCTAGCATTTTTCCACACAAATAGATATAAACTGTTTTCATGGGATTTTAAAAGAGAGCGATTAATTACTCACCACTTTTCACCTTCTGTTTACTCTTATTAATTAATTATTGTCTTTGATTCTCCTTTAATTTGTTTAATCAAATTGCTCTAACTATATACAACTGTATTTGGAAGCAAAGAAAGCCTGCGTTAATTTCAAAGTTTGAAACTAGCTAGCTAGCTGCAAAAAAGTTGATAGATAGAAGTAATGATTCTTTTGCCAAGAGAGGAAGTGGTAGTGAATGTTTAGTGATTAAGTTGACATGCATATAAAGAAAAAATCCAGATGCTAGCTGCAACAAGCAAAGTGCAATCAAACCATGCTGGAAATCCATCAGAATCATTATTAACATTTTCGATGAAAAAACCAGTTTTCGGCTTCGGCTTCAGATTGCTGGAAAACCAGTGCAATAAAACTATGCTGGAAAACCCTTTCGTTTTCGGCTTCAGATTGCAGACCAGTACGTATACTAATGCCTTAAAACCAGTTTTCTTTATAATTTTTTCATTTTTTTAATGAAAAAAAGAAATGCATGGCTTTGTCCGACTCAGAATCATCATAACATTTTCGATTTTGCTCCCCATCGTTTTCGGCTTCAGATTGCAGACCAGTAAGTACTAATGCCTTAAAACCAGATTTCTTTTTAATTTTTTCCATTTTTTTTTAATTAATGCGTGGCTTTGTCCCACTAAGAATTACTGGAGATGTGGTGAACGTATGTATATGATGCAAGTGCAACTACTATATATGCGCGCGCGCGCATGTGTCAAATAAAATCTTCTGTATATACTTGATCTAAGAAATGAAAACACTATATACACACACATACGACTCAGGGCCGGTCCTGAGAATTTGGGGGCTTTAGACGGGTCTTCAAAGTGAGGCTCTAGAGTTCTCTGACTCCAAACCCTTTGTACATCGACATGTGTAAATTTTTTTTACTAAATACATAAAAAGTCTATTTCTACATCAAATATCTTTAAAAGTGAGGCCCTAGAGTTCTCTGACTCCCGACCCTTTGTACATCGACATGTGTAAATTTTTTTTACTAAATACATAAAAAGTCTATTTCTACATCAAATATCTTTAAAAATTAATATTGAAAAAAGAAAGATATACAAACATTACTCAAATATTACTCTTCTCGCATTTTTAGATGCAAATGCACTTATTAGGTTTACATAATCTAATTTTTCAACCAATTCAAACCGAAAGAGAAGTCCATACCCAGTACGCCAAATTCCAATCATTTTTCTATTGTTACAATGTTACTTATTACATTCAATAAACGAATGAATGGTTGAATTACAGAAACAACATCCTATAGCTAGGGAAGATGATAGTAATTTTCGTATACGCAATTAGGCGGACGAGGCGGATTTGAATAGTTTATTATATATTATATAAACTAATTAATTTGAACATTAAATAATGTCATTTTAAAAAAAAACGTGAGTTTTAGCCTTTTAAGTACATAATAAATATATATATATATATGTGGTGTGATCTTAAAATAGGGTAATAAAACCCCATAAAAATAAGAGTTAATCTCAGTTTACTACCCTCAAGTTTCGTGGTTTTCAACATTTAGTACATGAAGTTTTTTCATCCCAGAGTCATACCTAAAGTGTTAATTTTGGGACAATCTCATACATCTGTTAAGTTTTCCGTTAGAATTTCTATTTACTAATGACGTGGCGCCTACATGGACAATTACTGGGCGCCATGTGTCAATATGAGCCCACCTCAATATTAAGTAATTTAAAAAAAAAAAACAAAAAAAAAACATGTATCCGTACTCACCTTCTTCCCCACACCCTTTCCCTGAAAATAATTCAACCTAAACCTTAAACCACAAGGACAATCGACTCTGAAAGAGAAGGGGCTGAAATTCATGGATATCAACACCAACGCGTATCCGAATCGCGAGAAGGAGCTGGTGGAGAAGACTGGGTAGCTCGCCTGTACCTCAAATTTTCTTCAACGAGAAGTAGTTCGAAGGACCTGTGGCACTTAACTTGTTGAGGAACAGTGGCGGATTTGACCAGCGGTTGAAGGAGATGTTATGCGTACAATGTCCCGACGACGCGCCTCCACCGTCGGTTTACGGATCAATGATCTGTATGAGGAGGAGTTGATGAACCAGATGATGGGTATAGTTAGGGTGTTGTGGCTGAAGTTGCCGATTCAGGACCGTCTGATAAAGATGAAGATCGTCAAGAACTGCTTCGCCAGGAGCGAAATGGTGGAGATCCTCATTAGGGATTTGAGAATTTATCCAAATTAGGGATTTTGGTCAACTGGGTTTTTGATAAATTTCAAAAATTGGATGGGTTTTTTTTGTTAAATTGGAATTCCTTTGGGTGGGATGATGTTGGGTTGGGTGTGTGGGGAGGGCGGGTACGGGTTGTAGAGGAGAGAAGGGAGGGTGGCGGTGCAGGTGCAAAAGAGAGAAATGAGGGAAGGAAGGAAGGGGTGCAGGTTGCAGAAGAGAGAAGGGAGGGAGAAGGTGCGGGGGAGAATGTGGGTGCGAATGAATGTTTGTTTTTTTTTTTTTGTTTTGTGTTTTTTTAAATTTTTTAATATTGAAGTGGGCCCATATTGACACCTGGCGCCCAGTAATTATCCACGTGGGCGCCACGTTATCAGTTAACAGAAATTCTAACGGAAAACTTAACAGATGTATGAGACTGTCCTAAAATTAATACTTCAGGTATAACTCTAGGATGAAAAAAACTTCATGTACTAAATGTTGAAAACCACAAAATTTGAGGGTAGTAAACTGAGATTATCCCTAAAAATAAACATAAAGGTGATATTTAAGAGAGCATCAAAAAAGTAAAAATAAGATGGTGGGGACTATTTAAAAGGGAGAAGACGTGCAGTTATAAAAAAGTTAGTGGGATTATCTTAAGTAAAATCGTGCAATTAAAATGATGTTGGGAATAAGGTTGTTTTCTTCCTCGTGTGAGGCCGACCCTGCAACAAAAGATTTCCAGATTCCGGTGTTTACATATAAGCCCGCATAGCTCCCCCCATCCCTGTCTAGACTTGCCTAGTTCCACTTCAAAATTGGAGGTCCTTCCGAAATCGAGGCCCTAGGCGGGCACCTACTCCGACTTATCCATAGGGCCGGCTCTGGTACGACTTGTAGCTAATGAAAAACTAAGGCGCTTTTGGGGAGCATGAGCTTTGGCCCTTCGGCCAGTGGCTGATTTGAGTTTTGATTTAGGAGAGCATAAACTACTAATTACTTACCAAAAATCACGTTATTAATTAGTGCCATATAGAGACAACCCATTGTGGATATGTAGCCGTCAAACTCTTATCATCTCTCGTTAATAAACATGTACAAATGTACTATAAGGTTAAGATCTGAATTCAAATAAAGTAAATAGCCAAAATATACGTGTAAGTATAGGTTTGGTGGGATTCACACATTATAATTCATAAAGCCGCTTGGATGAAATATAAATGCTAAATTGGTGATCAAATCACTTTTGGAGCAAATAGACAATCTCAGATTCTGAGTTGTATGTCTTGGTTCTTTTTTTGATTTGGTCCTCCACAAATTTCGATGCACCTCGCACCTCATCCTAGCTGCGAACTTTAATTTGCAGATTTTAGGTTAAAATGAGTACGTTTTTCACTTTATAGGAAAAAAACGTAACGAGCTTACATGTGTAAAAGTACGAGTGGATGATATGAATTTTAGAATATAAACATATACAACCAATAAATTAATGGTAGATGAAAGCACGTGCCCGAGTTAATCTCGCCACTTTCATGTTTTCTTAGGTCTCATAATTAAGAATGATCATGATTAGCTCATGTGTGACTGATTCTAGCATACTAATAGATGTAAACCACTTGCATATAAATTTAAAAGGAAGCGATTAATTGCTCACCACTTTTCACCTTATGTTTACTCTTGTTAATTAATTATGGTATTTGATTTTCTTTAATTTGTTTTATCTAATTGCTCTAACTATTAATATATGCTACTGATGGTAGAAGATGGATGAATCAAATCTTTGCTGGTTTACTATTAATATATACTACTGATGGTAGAAAATGGCAAAAATCTTTTAAAGTGGTGGACAAATTAACTGAAGTTTCCTTAAACGGATCGAAGGAAAATCGAAGTGTTGCATGAGAAGTGGTTGACACCTGCGTGCATGCTTAGAGGCTCAGAGGCTCAGAGGCACATACATTTTTTTTTTTTTTGTTGGTTAAGATATTTCGGTAAAGAGTAATGAACAAGGGCCAAGCTCAGACCAGGTAACGAGGAACAGCTATAGCGTATAGCGTAGACAAATCTTAATGTCATTTTCTCGTTCAATACATGAGTGTAGGTGCATGGACTTATTGCACCATTGAAATAGGTCTCCATCCTTTACCGTGTAGATAATTAGTGACATTGTACCAACTCAATTATAATGTCTATGTGAGTTTTTTGGGCCTTCGAAAGGATGGAGTGAGCCACCAACCAATCCTTTTTTTTTTAGAAAGAAAAAATATAATGCTTTGTTAAACTTCATGCACAAATTAAAACGATATCTAAATTAAAAACCCAAATCCACGATTTCAATTTTTAACAATTGAAGATTATCAAATATATAATATGCTTAATAGTCAAAATTGTAGCTTCTTATTGTTGGAATTCCTCTGTCCCACATCGGCCACAAGGCTTGAGAATAAACCCTTTATATAGAATTACCCCACTCTAACTAAAACCGAGGCCTTTTGTGAAAAAAACCCCACACCTGACAGATTGAGCTGGTGGCCAAGTGGGGATAGTATCGGTGTTGTTGGAGTGGGCCCTCGGTCCGTCTGCTTGAAATTTAAGATAGTATTAGAGCCAGGGGATGGCCCCGTACTGCCACATGAACGGGTGGGTCCCCTTTGGCCTCGCGCGAATGGGTGAGCCTCGGCTTGGCTCCACGTAGGCCAAGAGATGTCACGTGAATGGGTGGGTCCCTATTGGCCCTGTGTGAACGGGTGATCCCCAACTTGGCTCCACATGGTTGCTGATGTGTGGAATTTCACGTGTGACCCATAAAAATGAGGTCTCACGTGCAGGGGAGTGTTGAAATTCCTTTGTCCCACATCGGCCACAAGGCTTGAGAACAAGCCCTTTATATAGAATTACCTCACTCTAACTAACACCGAGGTCTTTTGTGATAAAACCTCCACACCTGACGGATTGAGCAAGTGACCAAGTGGGGACAGTATTGGTGTTGTTGGAGTGGGCCCTCGACCCGTCTACCTGAAATTTAAGATGGTATCAGAGCCAGGGGATAAGTCTGTACTGCCACGTGAATGGATGGGTCCCTTTTGGCCTTGCGCGAACGGGTGAGCCTCGACTTGGCTCCACGTAGGCCAAGAGATGTCATGTGAATAGATGGGTCCCCATTGGCCCCGTGTGAATGGGTGAGCCCCAACTTGGCTCTATGTGGTTGCCAATTTGTGGAACTTCACATGTGACCCATAAAAATGGGGTCTCACGTGCGGGGGAGTGTTGGAATTCCTCTGTCCCACATCGGCCACAAGGCTTGAGAACAAGCCCTTTATATAGAATTACCCCACTCTAACTAAAACCGATGCCTTTTGTGATAAAAACCCCACACCTGACGGATTGAGCAGGTGGCCAAGTGGGGACAGTATCGATGTTGTTGGAGTGAACCCTCGGCCCGTCTACCTGAAATTTAAGACTTATCAACAGCCCGAAATTTCTTCACAAATCTCATCAACCACTTAATATTTATGCAACAATTAATTATTTGTTTAAAGCACTAAGCAGAATGTGTGTGTTTACTAATTCTTCATCACAAGAGCAAATATACAGGATCGATCGACTTGTCTCTGAATTTTTGAATACGTTAAATTTCATGCTGAATGAATGAGACAATGCTCGATTAAGTGTCACAGTTGTATTCAGAAAAGCAAATTCATGATATCGTCGGTTACCAAAGCGTCACTCCACAGGTACGTTTGATAAGTAAAGCCCGCCAATTGAGTTTCAAATATTTCCTTATCCAAACAGTTGAACGTAGATACTTCTCCAAAGCCCGATTCGTTCAAAGATTCTGTGCAGCCTTAGGGTTTCTATGTTTGAATTTTGTAAATTTAGTTTTATGTAATTATCTTGTATTATCAGTTTGTTTAAGAAGAGTTTGATTCAATTTCAAACTCTTCCCTGTAAACTCTATATATTGATGAATATACACAAGGAAATATTAACGAGCCAAATTATATTCAAACTCAAAGTTTATAAACGTTAATTGATCACCATGCATATGAGCTCGTTTGGACGTGCTTTTGAAATGACTGAAGTGCTTTTGAAATCCAAAAATATTTTCTCTAGAAGCACTTTTAGTCATTTTAAAAGTATATCCAAACGAGTACTTAGAGGACCCAAAAGCTTCTTATGGAACATAACATACATTCCTCGAAGACCCAAAAGCTTGTTTAGCATGGCCTCCTAAAACTGCGTAAGTTTATTTTAGTGATTCTCAATCTTATTTGTTATATATGGAACATAGCATACGTTCCAGTCACGATGCACATAAGATTGTGATTCCACCATGCAAATACAACGAGAGAGAGAGAGAGGGGTCATACTCATAGTTACTAATATAGGCAACTACAGCCCGTCACCATCCTAATAGGTTAATATCATCATTCAGATGCAGTTTAGATGAGTTGGAATTTTTTTTCCATACATAAAACTAATAAAATCCATTAATACTAAAAAGAGCTAATGAGCTGAATTTCAACTTGTATATATTGTGGAAACCAGAAGTTTCCCGAGGAAACTTTTACTTACTGGAAGCAGTCGTTGTAGCATTGCTGTTCTTGCTTACTGTCATGAAATTAAAGGTTAATACTTATCGCACCGAGATATGCACAAGAAAGTGCAAGTCATTATTTACTGGCCGGTGCGGTCAAAATATGGATATGCAAGAAGACTATGTAAGCATATTTAAAAATAAAAATAAACTACAAACAGAGCATGTGACATAGATATACTACAGATGCAACGGAAACATCGGCCCCTTTATCCAACGCAGACATAGGACGTGAAAGGGAAAAGGAAAGAAAGTTCGTTCATTCTTCACTCTATGGGTAAAATGTAATGAGCTTACATGTGTAAAAAACACAAGTGATGCCATGAGTTTTTTATGATATTAACTTATGCAATCAATAAACTAATAATGGATAAAAGCGCGTATTTGAGTTAATTTCTCTACTTATACATTTTAACAGGCCTCAAAATTAAGGATGGTTATGATCAACTCATAAGCGACTTATTCTAGCATTTTCCCATACAAATTGATGTAAACCGCTTCCATGGGAATTTAAAAGTGAGCAATTAATTGCTCACCACTTTTCACCTTATGTTTACTCTTGTTAATTAATTATGGTATTTGATTCTCCTTTAATTTGGTTAATTCAATTACTCTAACTATTAATATATACTGATGGTAGAAGATGGATGAATCAAATCCTTGCTTGTTACAATTAGGGAGAATAGCTGTGGGAAGATTCTGTCGAAAGTGGCAAAAATCCTTTGAAGTGTTGGACAAACTGAAGTTTCCATATACGGATCGAAGGAAAATCAAAGAGTTGCGTGGGAAGTTGTTGACACCTGCGTGCATGCTCAGAGCCACAGAGGCACATACTCTTCTTTTTTTCGTTAGTCAAGATATTTCAGTAAGAGTAATGAACAAAGATATTTCAGTACGAGTAATGAACAAGGGCCAAGCCCAAACCAGATATCAAGGAACAGCTATAGCACATAGCGGACAAATCTTAATGTCATTTTCTCTTCTAGTACATTAGCGTAGGTGCATGGACTTGTTGCATCATTGAAATAGATCTCGATCCCTTATTGTTTAGCTAATTAATCGAGATTGACCAATAAAAAATATTTCCAAGATAATCCCAAGATATTATTTAACTATTAATATCTTTAGTATTATTCTTTCCTATTCATCATACGGATGACTCATCTTGGCCAATGGGGTGCCGTCACGTGTAGGATAAAACCGACACTTATGGACGGTCACCTCCCTATAAATAATCTATCCCCACCAATTTCTTGTACTCTTAAAACCTAAAACTCTCGATTTTTAGAGAAACTAACTTAAACATTAGAGATCCATTAGCCGAACCCAACCCCCCCCTCCCCCCTCCCCCCCCTCTCCTCGTGGGCCTTTAAGGCTCCGGCCTTGATCAAATGTGTTATTTTGTTTCGTAAGTAGAATTTCGTCAAGGTTGAAGACAAAGGAAATTTGCTACCAAAGTACAAATATATTGAAATAATGAACTCACACTAGTGTAACAATAGTATTATAAAATTAAACTTCAGAATGCCTAATATATGTATCACGCTGACCTAAATTATTTTGGAAAGCCGAACACCTTAATTAAAAGCAAATTCATATTTAATACCAAGTGTTCGAGCCTTCATTTAATTCAAAAGTTCTTTTACAAAATGGCCTGCTGGGTTTCATGCGGATCTGGACTACTTGGGTTGGGCTCCACCAATTGGTGTCCTGACTAAAAGCCGTGGGTAATTGGGGCCGAATATTTGATGAAACCCAAAGTTTTTCCCGGCCCATGGGTTTGGTAAGGAGATCGTTGGGTTAAAAGCACTTTTTGGTTATCGACCTCTCTGTTGTAAATTGTGGGAATGTATGCTCACATGCTAATAGTAGGATTCCCACATGTTTTAGCTAATAGTAAGAAAGACTTAGAAATAGTTGTATTATTGTTGTTGTATGAACTTTTCGAAAAGGCAATGATTTCACTTTGTAAACCTTCACGGATGTGGCTATATATTAACAGCACTCCGTGTGATCACAATACACAGAAAAGAAAAGAAGTGAAAGAAATAATATCAGTATCCCTCCCTTCCTCTCTTTACCTGCAATCCTTTTGTGTTATAGTTACGAAGCTAAACAGTGTGATACTTTGCACCCGCTTCGCTCATGTCCCTAGCAAACATTATCTCTCTAACTTTTACCTATTTATAACATGTTATCAGCACGACTCTCTAACCCTAACCAGTTCTCATCTCCATTCGCCCAAAAAAAAAAACTTCCTCCAAGGATTTTACTATTTTTCTTCCTTATCTGCCTCACCTGTTTGATGTACCCTTTTGAAGATCTGCTAGCACCATGTCTGCTCCTATTTCTCAATATAACAATTACTTATATTTTTGATTTCTTGTTTGGTGTAGCTTCTGATTACTAACCCATTGTTTATTTATGTTAATTTTATTGCGATCAAAGATGGTGCGGTATCATCGCCCATCTTGTGCGGTATCATCGCTCATCTTGAACTACAGATTTAATTTTAATGCAATTTTAGGTGGTGCGGTATAATCGCCCACTCTGCTCTGCATATTTAAATTTTCCTGCTGCTTGAGTGGTGCGGTATAATCGCCCATCCTATGCTATATGGTTTCAATGAGAGTGGTGCGGTACAATTGCCCCCCTCATTAATCATGTACATCTCGAGCCTGAAGTTTCGAGTGCTTATCATTTTGGCCTGAATATCAAAATGAAAAATTTGTAAGAACCAGAAGTTATAACACTATATTTCTTCAGAATACATATTATTGCAAGTTCTTACACATCTCATTTTACTTTCAGAAAAGAAAATGGCAAACTTGGCAAAGTTTGAATTTGTTGCCCTGGATATTACTAGGAAGAACTACCTTACCTGGGTAGTGTATACCAAGATCCATCTGAAGGTAGGGAATCTTGGAGAAATCATTAAGGAGGGAAGCAGTGCATCCTCTCAATATTGAGTGAAGGCCATGATCTTTATCCGTCGCCACCTTGACGAAGGACTAAAGAACGAGTACCTAACGATTGAAGATTCATCAGCCATTTAGAAGACATTGAGAAATAGATACAATCACCAGAAAACGGTGATTCTTCTAAGGACTCGTTATGAGTGGATACACCTGAGGATCCATGATTTCAAGTTGGTTGTTGAGTATAACTCTGATTATAATCAGTTGATATCGGTGCTCCTTATGGCTGAACAAAACAATGAGCTTCTGATGAAAAATCATCAGTCCCAACCTAGTGGATCGGCACCATTCCCAGAAATAAATGTTGTTTCCCTTGAAGTGAACACCACATCCTCTCGTGACAATAAACGAGGATGTGGACACATGCGAGGTCGGTGGAATGGGAAATGCAAGAATCATGGTGTCCAGTTTTACAACCAAGGTCCAAGGCATAATTCAAGCCTAAGCTTCAAAAATGCAAATTGCCATAAAGGAAAAGCTTATATGAATAACACTCCTAGAAATCCTGAAGGAGTTTGCCATATATGTGGTGGCAATGGGCACTGGGCGCGTACCTGTCATACTCGAAAACATCTGGTGGAGCCTTCCTTAAGGAGAATGGTGTCGAAACCAAATTCCTCGACTAAGCTAAACCAATGAATATACATGATCCAGTGTTTGTTTTATCAGGGCAATTGAACACAACCCACCTGGATTTCTCATATTTCATTGTGGAAAGAGGGAATGAAGTGCATTGGTCCGATTGAATCATTTCTGTTTGATGTACTCTTATTATCTGAACTTGTAGTTTAAAAATTGCATTTCAATTAATAAAAGTGGCATTTCAATTTCCTTTTGTTATGAATAAATTGCTTTTAACTATGATTCCCTTACTCAGGGAGCGTAGAGAAAAAGTATAGTTATTCTCAAAACAAGAGCAATGGCAGAGATATTTGTTTTGCAGACAGCGTAACCACGCATACAATACTTTGAGATCGAAAATATTTCTCAAGCTTGATACTTGCAAAAGTAAAGGTAACAACAATATCAAGCCAATCAGATGTAACTGAAGGCTCAGGAAAAGCCTAGATCATATTACCAAATGAAACAATATTGTCCATACAAAATGTGTTGTACGCTACTCGATCTACTCGAAATTTGTTGAGTTTTAAAGACATATGTTTAAATGGATACCACATTGAAACGAAAAGTGCAGAAAATGTGGAATATATAAATGCATTACCTTTAATGATACCCTGGGTAAGTGCAGAAAATGTGGAATATATACGTTTAAATGGGAGCCATTTATTTTAAACTAATTTAACTACAAGGGTAATTTTGTCCTTAAGGGGGTGTATGTGAAAATGAATTAAAACGTCAAGGAGTGTGAGTGTAATGTTTCAAACTTGATGAGGTTTTGTGAAAAAACGATAAATCTCAAGGGGTGTTAGTGTAAATAACCTATCTTAAAAGAAACAATTTGATAATTAATTCTATTTGTAATGCTTTTGACTTTTCTTACTTGTCATGAGCAAAGGAGTTGGGTAATGTCATAGTCTGCTGCTATAGCCTCTAAAGATGTTAGACTCTGCGTGAAAATCTTTGTGGGCCCTCGTGATGAAGTTCTCTTCCTAGTGTCCCTTGTATGATCATCCCTTAAGGAAACTCTTGGATGAGGCTTTCATTCATTATAACTGGATGAAATGTTCACTTTGGATTGTTATTTTACCCATTGGTAGGAATTGTTTTTAACTCGGTCTGAATTCTTATGATGTATGAAGTGGTTCATGTGTTAAAAGAGAAAAAATCTCTACCATGTCAACTAGCTTTGGTCATAGCAATTTCATCCATACATGCTATACTTAACCTAATATGTTGTTTTATACCTCTGAAGTTTTCTTCTGTCTCCTTTCTTTTCAATTTCAGAAGGGGGGTGAGGTTAGCTTGATTTTCTTATCTGTGCAGTGCAACAAGGGAAAAGAAGTAAGGTAAATTTCCGACTCTCTGATAATTGAAGTATTGGTGTAGTTCTCTCACAAATAATGGTAACTAAATATCTTCTCAAAATTCTGTACACAATATTATATTGTACATGAAAAAATGTTTTCTGCCTAGAACAATGTATAGAGAAGTCATTGTAGAGCATTAAGCTTCTAATAAGAGACCTTATTCTTGAAAGCGATTTTCTCCAGATTGTCTTAGCTTTGCAAGAGCAATCCCTCAACCTCTCGCCGGTTGACCCTATATTGAGATGCAAAAGGTTTGCTAGACCGAACTACTAGAGATTTCATTACACCATAATCGTGTATTTATTATATAAGGGGAAACTTGGCAAATAACCATAATCTTCAAGTTGAAATAGTTACTCATAACCGTAATCCTCAAGTATATACTAGCAAATAACCGATAACCGTGATTAACCATACTCGCCGGTATTTTGGCCGTCCCTTGACCATTTGAAGCATGCACCTCCAACAT
This sequence comes from Pyrus communis, assembly GCF_041283825.1. Taxonomy (NCBI): domain Eukaryota; kingdom Viridiplantae; phylum Streptophyta; class Magnoliopsida; order Rosales; family Rosaceae; genus Pyrus; species Pyrus communis. The sequence continues at coordinate 6,178,949 of NC_142569.1, forward strand.
ATATATATATATGGTCGCATTCTGAAGCCGAAAACGAAGGGGAGCAAAATTGAAAATGTTAATAATGGTTCTGATGGTGGGGAAGTAATTATTTAGTAGTATGTTTTATTCACACCTCACATTGTGTTGAATATACTTTGCATTTACTATGTTTTATTCACACCTCACATTGTGTTGAATATACTTTGCATTTACTTTTTGAATCAAAATTCTTCTTAATACATATCACATACTTTTCTATACTATATTCGAATATTCCACATTTTTTACATACACCCCACACTCTCGACATACATCCAACATGTCTTCCCTCATTATTCCTTCTCCCCACGCCTCCATCTTTCAAGACTCTCATTAATCATGTAAATGCTAATGATATGAGGTGGACTACATGGTATTTGATTGTTGGTTTATGTTACTGGGAGAGCACAAGTCCAAAATTTGCATCCCTTCTGTTACTCGTTTAGAACCAATAATCTCTCAAAATTTTGACCCAAAAAAGAACAACTGGACGTATGGGTGATGTTTTTTTTTTTTTAGAGAGATTAGGTTCTCATCTGTCTTTTTGTTACTCCATTGATTAAAACTTTATTACTTTTCAATTTTTGACAAAGGTCCCTAGGTTTTAATAAACGTCATTAATTATTTTAATAATAAATATTTTTATTTCTAAATATATTCATATATTGTTAGAAATGTAACATATGATATATTTATATTAATGGCAAAATTTTCTATCATATATTTTCATTTTTAGTTGGGAACTTTGCGCAAGGACCACCTAAACTTAAAAAACATGTGCGCCAATACCACCTAAACTTTCAATTGTAGTTTTTTACCACCTGAACTCTTTTAGTTGTTGGAATCTACCACCTACCGGTACTTGCCATCTAATTTACCGTTAAAGCATGTCCCTTGTGGGGATATTTTCGTCAATTAACTTCATAGGGTTGGTTAGAATAAAATAACTCCTAAATAAAGCTGTCTAAGTCAATATGGCGCCAAAATTGGACGCATAAGTCAAACCCCCAATTTTGTAAAAAATTACTAGATTTTTGCATAAATTAGTTGAGTAATGTATAGTTATGATTGCATAGTCCTAAAACATTTTATCTGCAGGATGACAAGCCAACCGATGAACAATGTCAAGCCTCCAATTGTTAGATTAGGAGACAACCTGTGAACCAAAATCCTTGTTGTTGCTCTTCTTGGGGGGCGGGGGGAGGGGTAAAATAATTGATGTGGTGGGGAAATGATGATTATCCGTTGCTTTTCGTGCATGTAAAACTAATTTTTTTCATCACAACGATATATTCATGATTTTGTAATTCCATAAAGTTTAAAAACAAAATAAATCACCCATAGTAAACTTGTGCTTCATCAACTATAACAAATATGTTATGGGACATTAGGCATATACTAAATACCAAAAATTGTGCTTCATCAAACATAGTTGTTTTCCTTTCTCTCCATGAAACCCTTCATATCCTGCTACAACAAAGATCCTCCATATAAAGTGATTTGAGGAAATTTAGAAAGTTAATTGACAAAAATGCCCCCACAAGTGATATGTTTTAACGGCAAAATGGATGGAAAGTAAAGGTTGGTGGTAGATTCTAACAATTGATAAAATTCAAGTGTTAAAAATGCAAAATTGAAAGTTTAGGTGGTATTTGCGCAAATGCTTTCAAGTTTAGGTGGTACTTGTGCAAAATTTCCTTCTTAGTTTGTGCCCATTTTAAATTTGCAACCCTTTTTTAATTTGTACCAATTTTCTTTTCAGTTTTAATTTGTACCCATATATTAATTTCTTTTATTTGTATTTGTACCCATATTTTTTAATTTCTTTGTACCCATTTTTAATTATGCTAAATGTACCCATGCTAATTATATGTATTATTTTATGTTTTAAAACATTTCAGCAGTTATTTTTTAAAATATGTTAATAATTGTGTGGGTCATTATTTTTTTGCTATAATTTTGTGAAGAATAATATTACTCTATTATTGATTTTTAAGCATTTATTATATTTTAAATATATTATTTGAATTTATTTAAACTTCATAATTTGAGGGACATTAAATGCATAAATGCATGAGTTAAATCTTTTAAATGATGCTAAGGACCTCAATCAAAATATTTAAGGGAGTTTTAACGAAAACCTATGGTAACGAAAAACCACATTTTTACACTAAAAAGTCAATCCTTATACTATTCTCTTTACCCTTTATTTTATCCTTATAATTCAAATTCAAAGTTTTCAACCCCTTTTATTAGTTTTCCTAATATTTAAACAAGCAAAGGTTTCAATCTAACAATTAGGCTAATTAGGGATCATAACCAAAATGACCCTTTTCTTTTTCCAAAGTTATAACAAGAAGATAACGGGTTCAATTTTTTTTAGTGGACAAAACTAAAAGAAAGCAGTGCCAATCTTATTATTTGGAGAAAAATTTGTGTCTATGATAATGGATTTATTCAAATTTTTTGTTTTAGAAAAACGAACGTACGTGTTGTTACGAAAGGCTGGGGGCCCAGGGCAATGACATTTTAGAATTTATATAACAGACCCCATTTAATGAGACAAAACGTGATTATTGCTATTATTGTTGTTGTTGTTGTTGTTGTAGGGTTTATGATTCTATCAATTTGGAGGTTTCTGTCAATTAGGGGTTTTAGAATTTTAGGGTTTAATTAGATAACCCTGTAACAACAAGCAGAGGAAAATTTTCATATAAATAAATAATTTTTGTGTAGGGAGTATTCTATCTCTTTTATAATGTTATGGACTTAAATAATTATTTCATATTAAGGTACACGAGTCATTTAATAATAATTTTTTATGTCATACGAATTTAACAATACGTAGGATGTTCTTAATAAAAAACCTCAATATCAAAAAAATTACCTTGCACACATAACTGAAAAAAAAAAAATTAACAATATTAGGAATTTCAATTTATGTATCATTTTAATTTGTGCATGAAGAAATTTTACAGAGCATTATAATTTTTTTAATGGACCAGTTGACGGTGAAATCACTGCACCACAATTCACAATTTCATAGGTCGAGAAAATTCACAAGGATATTGTATTTGCGTTGGTACAATTTGCACTAGTTAGCTAAACAATGAAGGATGGATACATATTTCAATGATGCAACAAGTCCATGCCTCTACGCTCATGTAAGAGAAAAGGACATTTGAGTTTTGTTTATGCCATATGTAATAGCTTGTTCCTTGATAAGTAAATAGCTTTAACTGAAATCCAATTTTGACCTCTCTTCATTCTAATTCCTCTTCAATCCAATTTCGACATTTCTTCTCAATTCAATTCCTCTTATTTTAATTACGGATGCGTAAACATGCCCTTACAGTCTTATTGAAATATCTTGACTAACAAAAAAGATGTATGTGCCTCTAAGGCTCGGAGCATGCAAGCCGGTGTCAACCACTTCCCATGCAACTCCTTCATTTTCCTTCGATCCGTTTAAGGAAACTTCAATTTGTCCAACACTTTAAAGGATATTTGCCAACAACTATTATCCCTAGTAGTAAACAAGCAAAGATTTGATTCATCCATCTATAACCATCGGCAACTCATATATATATATATATATATATATATATATATATATATATATATATATTTTTGTCAAAGATAAGAGTGTATTAAATTCTAAGAGAAAGGTTAATATCTTGGGCCAAGATATTAAACAAAAATTCAGGCCCAATACAATCCCAAACAAAAGCCCTTCCCTAATTAAATACAAACTTGGCCACTGAGTGAACAGCTTTGTTGCTCTCTCTAGGCGCAAAAACAAACGACTCAGACTGCATCCTGCGTGCCAGAGAGTCAATGTCACCAAGCAAACATTCAAGCCTGAAATCGAAAGGATAAAATGCTAGAATCAGTCGCACATGATTTGATTATAACTATTTCTACTTGTGAAACTTTTGAAAACATGAAAGTGACGAAATTAACTCAGACACACACTTTTATCCATTATTAATTTATTTAATGGATATGTTAATATCCTAAAACCCATATCACAACTCGTATTTTTACACACATAAGCTCGTTACTTTTTCCCCATATAAAGTGAAGAACTCACTTATTTTCTTTCCTTTCCCCTTTCACGTCCTATGTCTGCGTTGGATAAAGGGACCGATGTTTCCGTTGCATCTATAGTATGTCCGTGTCACATGCTCTGCTTGTAGTTTATATTTATTTTTAAATACGCTTACGTAGTCTCTGTATATCCACATTTTGACTGCTCCGGCCAGTAAGTAAAAATTGACTTGTACTTTCTTGATCATATCTTGGTGCGACAATAATTTACCTTTAAGTTCATGACAGTAAGCAAGCAGAGTAATGCTAGTACAACGACTGCTCCCAGGAAGTAAAAGTTTCCTCGGGAAATTTATGGTTTCCACAATATATATATATATATCACCAATAATTTACCCTTAAGTTCATGACAGTAAGCAAGCAGAGGAATGCTAGTACAACGACTGCTCCCAGTAAGTAAAAGTTTCCTCGGGAAACTTATGGTTTCCACAATATATATATACATATATATATGTATGTATGTATGTATATATACAAGTTCAAATTCTGCTTGTTAGCTCTTATTATTCATGTAGATATTTTCCAAATTTATATTAGTATTAATGGATTTTATTAGTTTATTTTATGTATAGAAAACTTTCCAACTCATCCAAACTGCGTCTGAATGATGATATTAGCATATTAGCATGTTAGTAACTATGAGTATGATCACTCTCTCTCTCTCTCTCTCTCTCTCTCTAGCTGTATTTGCATGGTGGAATGTATGTTATATTCCATATAAAACAAATAAGATTGTGAATCACTATAATAAACTTACGCAGTTGTAGGAGGCCATGCCAAACAAGCTTTTGGGTCCTCTCGTTTTGTTCTTCGTGGAATGTATGTTATGTTCCATAAGAAGCTTTTGGGTCCTCTAGTTAAGTGACTAATGACATTGGCATGCATGGTGGTCAGTTAACGTAGATAAACTTTGAGTTCGAATATAATTTGGCCGGTTATATTTCCTTGTGTATATTCATCAATATATAGAGTTTACAAGGAAGAGTTTGAGGTTGAATCAAACTCTTGTAAAACAAACTGATTACACAGAAGATAATTACGTAAAACTAAATTTACAAAATTCAAATGTAGAAACCCTAAGGCTGCAGATAATCTTGAACGAGTCGGGCTTTGGGGAAGCATCCACGTTCAACTGTTTGGATGAGGAAATATTTGAAAACTCAATTGGCGGGCTTTACTTATCAAATTAATGTACTGTCATTTCTGTGAAGTGAGGTTTTGGTAATCGACCATATCATGCATTTGCTTTTCTGGATACAACTATGACACTTAATCGAACTTTGTCTCATTCATTTAGCGTGACATATAACGCATTCAAAAAGTCATGGAGACAAGTCAATCGATCCTGTATATTTGCTCTTGCGATGATTGAAGAGTTAATGAACACACAAATTCTGCTTAGTGCTTTAAACAAATAATTAATTGTTGCATAAATATTAAATGGTTGTTGACATTTGTAAAGAAATTCGGGCTGTTGATAAGAAGCTGCACTTTTGACTTTTAAGCATATTATATATTTTTATAATCTTCAATTGTTAAAAATTAAAATCGTGGATTTGGGTTCTATATCGTTTTAATTGTGCATGAAAAAGTTTAACAAAGCGTTATAGTTTATTTATTTATTTTTTTTTAAAAGGCATTAGTTAGTGACGAAGCTACGTACCTCAGTTCATTCTTTTGGAGGTTGGAAAAACTCATAGAAACATTATATATATATATTTTTTTGTCATTAGTTAAATTTAGGGGTGGGAGGAATCGAACTTGGGTGAGGTGGGAGTTGTTTTGGCTCTAGTGAGTTGGTACGATGTGCACTAATTAGCTACACAGTAAAGGATGGAGACTTAGCTATTTCAATGGTGCAATAAGTCCATGCACCTACACTCATGTACTGAATGAGAAAATGACATTAAGATTTGTCTACGCCAAAGGCTAGCTGTTCCTTGTTATCTGATCTGAGCTTGGCCCTTATTCATTACTCTGTACTGAAATATCTTGACCAACAAAAAAAATGTATGTGCCTCTCAACCTCGAGGCTCTAACCATGCACCCAGGTGTCAACCACTTCTCATGCAACACTTTGATTTTTCTTCGATCCGTTTAAGGAAACTTCAGTTTGTCCACCACTGTAAAAGATTTTTGCCACTTTTGACATAATTTGCGCACAGCTATTATCCCTAATAGTAAACAAGCAAAGATTTGATCCATCCATCTTCTACCATCAGTAGTATACGTTAATATTTAAAGCAATTGGATTAAACAAATTAAAGAAAAATCAAACACTATAATTAATTAACAAGAGTAAACATAAGGTGAAAAGTGGTGATCACTTAATCGCTCCCTTTTAAATTTTCATGCAAGCAGTTTACATCTATTTGTATGGAAAAATGCAAGAATCAGTCGCACATGAGCTGATTATGATAATTCTTAATTGTAAAACCTAAGAAAACATGAAAGTGGTGAGACTAACTCAGGAACGCGCTTTCATCCATTATTAGTTTATTGGTTGCATACGTTAATATTCTAAAACCTATGTTATCCACTCGTATTTTTACACGTGTAGGCTCGTTACTTTCCCCCCATAAAATGAAGAACTGATCACTTGTTTTAAATTAACATCTCCAAATTAAAGTTCGCAGCTAGGGTGAGGTGCTAGGTGCATCGAAATTTGTACATGACCAAATCAAACAAGAAGACATACAACTGAGAAAATGAGATTGTCTATTTGCTCCAAAAGTGATTCGATCACCAATTTAGCATTGAAATTTCATCCAAGCGGCTTTATGGGTTTTAATGTGTGAATCCCACCAAACCTATTTACAAGTATATTTTGACTATATTTTACTTTATTTGAATTGAGATCTTAACCTTATAATACATTTGTTACATGTTTATTAACTAGAGATGATAAGAGTTTGACTACATATCCACAAAAGGGTTATCTCTATATGGCACAAATTAATAACGTGATTTTTGGTAAGTAATTATTAGTAGTTTATGCTCTCCTAAATCAAAACTCAAATCCTCCACTGCCCAAAGAGCCATAGCTCATGCTCCCCAAAAACGCCTCAGTTTTTCACTAGCTAGCTACAAGTCCTATGTGTGTATGGTGTTTTTATTTCTTGTCACGTGACATGATCAAGTATATACAGAAGATTTTATTTGACGCATGCATCTCCGGCATATATACATACATACACACACACACACACACACACACACATATATATATAGTAGTTGCACTTGCATCGTATACATACGTTCACCACATCTCCAGTCAAATTCTTAGGAGAACAAAGCCATGCATTAATTAAAAAAATTAAAAAATTAAAAAATTAAAAAGAAAACTGTTTTTAAGGCATTAGTGCTTACTGGTCTGCAATCTGAAGCCGAAAACGAAAGGGAGCAAAATCGAAAATGTTATGATGATTCTGGGTCGGACAAAGCCAATGCATTACTTTTCTTTATTAAAAAAATAAAAAAAATAATAAAGAAAACTGGTTTTAATTAAGGCATTAGTACGTACTGGTCTGCAATCTGAAGCCGAAAACGAAAGGGAGCAAAATCGAAAATGTTAATAATGATTCTGATGGTTTGACAGCATAGTTTGATTGCATTTTGCTTGTTGCAGCTAGCATCTGATTTTTTCTTTATATGCATATCAACTTAATCACTAAACATTCACTACCGCTTCCTCTCTTGGCAAAAGAATCATTACTTCTATCAATTTTTTTGCAGCTAGCTAGCTAGTTTCAAACTTTGAAACGCAGGCTTTCTTTGCTTCCAAATATAGTTGTATATAGTTAGAGCAATTGGATTAAACTGTAAACAAGTTAAAGAAGAATCAAATACCTTAATTAATTAACAAGAGTAAACAGAAGGTGAAAAGTGGTGAGCAATTAATCGCTCTCTTTTAAAATCCCATGAAAACAGTTTACTTCTATTTTGTATGAAAGAATGCTAGAATTAGTTGCATATAAGTTGATCATGATATATAATTCTTAATTGTGAGACTTATGAAAACATGAAAGTACCGAAATTAATTTACGCACACACTTTTATCCATTATTAGTTTATTGAATACAAACGTTCCTAGCCTAAAACTCATGTCATCCACTCGTATTTTTACACATATAAGCTCGTTACTTTTTCCCCATATAAAGTGAAGAACTCACTTACTTTCTTTCCTTTCCCCTTTCATGTCCTATGTCAGCGTTGGATAAGGGGACCGATGTTTCCGTTGTATCTGTAGTATGTCCGTGTCACATGCTCTGTTTGTAGTTTATTTTTATTTTTAAATATGCTTACGTAGTCTCTGTATATCCATATTTTGACTGCTCCGGCCAGTAAGTAAAAATTGACTTGTAATTTCATGATCATTTCTTGGTGCGACAATAATTTACCTTTAAGTTCATGACTGTAAGCAAGCAGAGTAATGGTAGTACAACTACTGCTCCCAGTAAGTAAAAGTTTCGTCGGGAAATTTATGGTTTCCACAATATATATAAATATATATATCACCAATAATTTATCTTTAAGTTCATGACTGTAAGCAAGCAGAGTAATGCTAGTACAACGACTGCTCCCAGTAAGTAAAAGTTTCCTGGGAAACTTATGGTTATATATATATATATATAAATATATATCACCAATAATTTATCTTTAAGTTCATGACAGTAAGCAAGCAGAGTAATGCTAGTACAACGACTGCTCCCAGTAAATAAAAGTTTCCTCGGGAAACTGCTTCCAGCAAGTAAAAGAGGGTCCTGGGAAACTTATGATTTCCACGTAAAAGCTTCCTCGGGAAACTGCTTCCAGCAAGTAAAAGAGGGTCCTGGGAAACTTATGATTTCCACGTAAAAGCTTCCTCGGGAAACTGCTTCCAGCAAGTAAAAGAGGGTCCTGGGAAACTTATGATTTCCACGTAAAAGTTTCCTCGGGAAACTGCTTCCAGTAAGTAAAAGAGTTTCCTGGGAAACTTATGATTTCCACAATATATATATACACACAAGTTCAAATTTTGCTTGTTAGCTCTTATTATTCATGTTGATATTTTCTAAATTTATATTAGTATTAATGGATTTTATTAGTTTATTTTATGTATAGAAAAACTTTCCAACTCATCTAAACTGCAACTGAATGATGATATTAGCATATTAGCATGTTAGTGACTATGAGTATGATCACTCAGTCTCTCTCTCTCTCTCTCTCTCTCTCTCTAGCTGTATTTGCATGGTGGAATGCATGTTATATTCCATATATAACAAATAAGATTGTGCATCACTATAATAAGCTTATGCAGTTCTCGGAGGTGTTCTTCGTGGAATGTATGTTATGTTCCATAAGAAGGTTTTGGGTCGTCTAGTTAAGTGACTAATGACATTGGCATGCATGGTGGTCAGTTAACGTAGATAAACTTTGAGTTCGAATATAATTTGGCTGGTTGTATTTCCTTGTGTATATTCATCAGTATATAGAGTTTACAAGGAAGAGTTTGAGGTTGAATCAAACTCTTGTAAAACAAACTGATTACACAAAAGATAATTACGTAAAACTAAATTTACAAAATTCAAATGTAGAAACCCTAAGGCTGCACATAATCTCTAACGAGTCGGGCTTTGGAGAAGCATCCACGTTCAACTGTTTGGATGAGGAAACATTTGAAAACTCAATTGGTGGATTTTACTTATCAAATTAATATACTGTCATTTCTGTGGAGTGAGGTTTTGGTAACCGACGATATCATGCATTTACTTTTCTGGATACAACTATGACACTTAATCGAGCTTTGTCTCATTCATTTAATGTGACATATAACGTATTCAAAAAGTCATAGAGTCGGACAAAGCCAGGCTTCCTCTTTCTTTCTTTCTTTTTTTTTTTTTTTTTTTTTTTTTTTTTTTGAATAATTAAAAATAAAAATAAAATAAGCCATTCATGAACCTCTCCTCCTCATCCTCCTACTCTGCCTATAAAATCCTCATCCTCCTACTCTGCCTATAAAATAAGCTTCACAGGAGAGTATTCTCCCAACACAACTCAGACTTCCTCTAGCAACAGCTTAGTTTCTTTTTACCACCCCCCACCATTAATCCCGATCCCCCTCGACTGGTCGTCAATCCCTTCCAAAGCTTGTGTAATCCAATTCCTCACCTGTGCCTTCGTAATTCCTTTTGCACACACAAAGGTACTCTCTCTCCACCGCCAATGCTCACTTCCTAAATGCAGTCCCAGCTTGATTTGCGTCAAATAAGGTTCGAATTCTCCAACCCCGGTATATATTTCCCTCTTTCATCATGTCTGCGGTAATCCTCAGCTGTTTGCATCTTCAATGCAAACATCATTCTCCTCACCAACACCTTGACTTGCTCATTTCTCAGCACAACCACACTTTCATATTTCATAATCGCTAGCAAATTCTGTCTGAGCTAGGTCAAAGCATTGTTATATTGGTTTTGCGATCGGGTAGGGTTCAAAATGCAATTAGTGTTTCTAAGTATTTCATCTGCTCTCGGAGAGAGAGTTTTGGCTAGTTGTGCCTCCCTATGAGACTTGCTTGCAAAAGCTCTACGTCTACGAGGAGCCATTTTTGCCACAAAGCTGGCAACAGCTTTGAAAATGGTTTTGAACATGGTGGTGGGTGGAGGGTGGCAGCTTTGTGGTTTTTGAAAATGGCAACAGCCATTTTTGCCTCAAAGCTGCCACCCTCCACCCACCACCATGTTCAAAACCATTTTCAAAGCTGTTGCCAGCTTTGTGGCAAAAATGGCTCCTCGTAGACGTAGAGCTTTTGCAAGCAAGTCTCATAGGGAGGCACAGCTAGCCAAAACTTTCTCTCCGAGAGCAGATGAAATACTTAGAAACACTAATTGTATTTCGAACCCTACCCGATCCCAAAACCAATATAACAGCGCTTTGACTTAGCTCAGGCAGAATTTGCTAGCGATTATGAAATATGAAAGTGTGGTTGTGCTGAGAAAGGAGAAAGTCAAGGTGTTGGTGAGGAGGAGGATGTTTGCATCGGAGATGCAGACAACTAAGGATTACTGCAGACGTGCTGAAATAAGGGAATATATACCGAAGCTAGAGAATTTGCACCTTACTTTGACGCACATCGAGCTGGGAATGCATTTAGGAAGTGAGCATTGACGTTGGAGAGGGAGTATCTTTGTGTGTGCATAAGGAATTACAAAAGCGCATGTGAGGAATTGGATTACAAAAGCTATGGAGGGGATTGACGACCAGTCAAGGGGGGTCGGGATTAATGTTATTGAGGATTGATGTCCGTGTTGTTGGTTTGTTAATTAGTTATGAGTGGAGTGTTTTATATTACGTGGAAAGTCTATGTTGTGTTTGGCTCATACATTTGTGAGTAATTATGAGTCATGTGTTGACAGCAATTAAAGACCATGTGAATGCTACAAGGAAATGGCAGCAACCGTAACTTTGTGTTTGATTGCATGCAATTGTGCATGCTTTCTCTTCTATGCATTAAATGGCAAATGGAATAAAAATTGTACTCTATAGGCTAGGTATAAACTTTGGTGCATGCTAGGTAGGCTAGGTGATGATTATGTCATGTGAACTTAAGACTTTTTGGTCTTGGTTGTTGGCATAGTTGATAGTGTATGCCTAAAACTAGATGCAATATTTGTGCATTTAGTATGCTTGGAAAGTGGGAAGGTAAGCATCATAGAAGCATCCAAGGGGGAGAGCATCCGGCTCTCCCATGGGAAAGGTTGAACATGGGAGAAAATCAAGAGAGCTAGAGTGAATACTCTACTGAGAGAACTCTTGGGGTAGAGTGAGGTTCTTGGGAAAATTTTGTGAATGGGTGTACAAGGGATTTGAGATTGAGTTATGTCGATTTAACTCATGTGTAAATTGTACTGTTATTCTCATAATGAAAAAAAACATCTCTCCGGGGATGTAGACAGGTTTTTGCCAAACCTCGTAAATTTCTCGGTGTCTTTATTTTTTGTATTTTATTATGTTCAACTGTGGATCTTTATCTTGGTGAGGTAATTTGAATCTTGTTTCAGCACTAACGAACAGGCCAAGGCACAACAGTGTAGTTGTGTAAGTTGATGAGTCGTCGGTCGACGGTCAGGTAGTGTAGTAAGTTGTTGAGAGTCGTTCTTGTCATGAGGATGCCAGGTACGTGGGCTTTTGGCATGCAGTCGAGTTTATGTATTTGCTATGAGATTATTAATAGATTTCGTATTTAGTTTCAAACTAGAAAGTTATGCCTGCACGTTGCTGCAAGATTAGAAATTGTGTGAAATATTAAGTTTCCAAGGTATAAACACATGAACTTATATCATATCTAATTGAATTACTGCAACAACATATTGACGGATTTAATATGAAAATTCATAAACTATTTGACAATATGAAATCCATCAATCTCTAAAGATGAGAAATGAATGTCGAAAGTAGAAATCCTACCTCATATATTAAAACAAGTAACAAATTCGCAGTGACTGATTACAAAAAGGTATAGAAAAGTAATTCAATTTTTTATTTCAAAAAGGGGAACCATATTCAAAGTTCTCAATTCTCACCACAACGAAAAGTTTGATAACGTTTTAACATTAACTTGGGTTGATTTCGGACACCATCATCAATAAAACCAGTGACTTCAACCTGTGCAAGCAAACGACCGAATTAGACGCAAGCCAACCAACTTCGAATTTAACCAAATTAAAAAAAAAAAAAAAAAAAAAAAACAATCACAATTAAACTAACCTCTTCTTCCTATATGAAGTAGTTGTTCCCTGTTTTGCCTTTGTCACACCCTATACACTCAAAATGCTCAGCAACATTATAAAAACTATATGTATACAGTATTGTACATGTATTATGTATATGTATTTAGACATAAGGCTTAAAGATTTACTAAAATAATCAAGCTTAAATTTAACAAAAGTAACTACGAATTGGAATCAAACAATACAATAATTGCTAAAAAAAAATTGACTAAATTTTACAAATAGCATCATAAATTGTTAAAAAAACTCATTACTCAAATATGTAATTCTATTAAAAACACATCACTGAAAACCCCAAGGAAAGGGATACATATTCCTAACTTGGCAAACAATTTCTATAGTCATACTGAAGCAAGGAAAACAGATGGTCTATATCATTTAAAGGCAAGGCTAAAAGGGTTAATAAATTATTCCTTTTTTTTTAAGATCTCGTATTATTTTATCAATATCTTGAGCTGGACCCGCTGATCCACGACAAAAAAGTACGTGTATATATATAATAGTTGCACTTGCTTCGTATACATACGTTCACCACACCTCCAGTCAAATTCTTAGTGGAACAAAGCCATGCATCAATTAAAAATATTAAAAAGAAAACTGGTTTTTTCTTTATATGCATATCAACTTAATCACTAAACATTCACTACCGCTTCCTCTCCTGGCAAAAGAATCATTACTTCTATCAACTTTTTTGCAGCTAGCTAGCTAGTTTCAAACTTTGAAACGCAGGCTTTCTTTGCTTCCAAATATAGTTGTATATAGTTAGAGCAATTGGATTAAACTGTAAACAAGTTAAAGAAGAATCAAAGACCTTAATTAATTAACCAGAGTAAACAGAAGGTGAAAAGTGGTGAGCAATTAATCGCTCTCTTTTAAAATCGCATGCAAACAGTTTACTTCTATTTTGTATGAAAGAATGCTAGACTTGGAATAGATTTGGAATCTTAAAACCAAAAGAAAATATTAGGGTTTCTTATTTCTTACCCAGATCCCCCATGTGAATCAAATATCTGTAGTCGAGCTTGAAATTCGTGTCAAATCACCTCCACAGTACAACCTGCAGACAGAAACAATACCCATTATACCTTTTTTCAGATGGATTTTAGAGACAGAGGAGAGAGATTAGGGTTTAAGGACAATAATGAAAACTAATTTTATGCTGAGAGGATCTAGTGAAGAAATTGTCATAGCCAGAAGGAGGTTGAGATAGGATCCTGAAAACTGGACAGCAAATGAGGGGCAAATCCGCCATTTTACTGTTATATGCACTCTTGTTTTTATAGTATTGTGTCTCTGTATTAGTTTGTCTCCCTTTCCTCGCTAGTTAATTTGTACTTCCTGGGCCTTGTTTGTCCTGCTCAGTTTGCTTTCTGGGCAGGGCAGTTACTTGTTTTAATGAATAAAAACTGCAGAAAATTGACAAATTAAATAAATGGTGCAAAATGTTTTGTTACAGAAATATATCCATCATAATTTGTATTCAAGTTCATCATGTGGCTAGTTATATATACTACGATATCTAGTTTGACGTGGACCTCTCTATATTTTATATATAGAGAGGGTTTTTTGAACGTTACATATAAATTACACCTATATATAAATATCAAATTTTCGGGTCTCAATCAGTTCATCATTAGGCCATCTCCAATTGAAGGGTTCAAAGGGCTGAAAATAACCCGAAAACCGTCTCCAACAGAGGGCTAGGCCAGAGGGCTCGTAAGCCCATGGAATCTGAAGGGGCCGAAGGGCCAACCAGCTGGCCTAGAATTTTCGTTATTCTTGTTAGATATAATTGACAGTAATAGTTACTTATTCCTGTCGGATATAACCGACAGGAATGGTAGGCAAAATTTGAAATATAACGGCTAGTTACCCTTGGATTCTTTTTTTTTTTTTTTTGGGCCAATTTTTTTTTTTTTTATGAAATTTAAAAATTCTGTTTTTTTTTCCCTATAAATACCTAAGCCATTCCTACACCGTTTCTCACATAATTTTCACCATTCCATACTATCTCACTTTATTCTATTTCAATTCTTCACATTTCAATTTTTCAATTTTTTCAATTCTTCACATTACCTCTTCCTATAATTTTTCCTTCAATTTTTTCAATAACATTAAATAACATTAAACAATATTAAACAACATTAAATAACATTAAACAACATAAAACTTATACAACATAAAAAAAAAAACATTTAACAACTAAAACTTAGCCGTTGGATTTGAATTTAATTTGTAGTTTCTAAATAATAAATTATGTTTGGCCCTATGATCCTTTGGTCCTCGGTTGGAGACGGTTTTTTGTGACAAGACTAAAACGAGCCTTATGACCCTTTGGCCCTCGGTTGGAGTTGGAGGCAAATATGGCCCTATACTATTCATTAAAATATTAATATCTTGGAGGGCCAGAGGGCTAAAACGAGCCCTCTGGCCAGCCCTCGATTGAAGAGTCCAGAGGGCCAGAGAGCCGAAAATAGCCAGAAAACCGTCTCCAACCGATGGTTAGACCACAGGGCTCGTGGGCCCCACAGAATCTGAAAAAGGGCCAAAGGGCTGGGCAAAAAATCAGAGCAATCCTGTCAGATATAATCGACAGGAGTATATTTAATTCCTGTCGGTTATATCCGACAGGATTGCTTAAAGAAAATTTTGAATCCAATGGCTAGCTGACGCCAGTTACCATTGGATTCAATTTTTTTTTCTTTTTTTTTTTTGGTCCAATTTTTTTTTTCTTTTTTTTAATTCTTAAAAATTCTAATTTTGTTCCTATAAATACCTAAACCATTCATTCACCATTCCTACACCATTTAAGTTGTAGTTTTTAAATAATAAATTATGTTTGGCCCTCTGGCCCTCGGTTGGAGACGATTTTTTGTGATAAGGCTAAAACGAGCCATATGGCCTTCGGTTGGAGACGGAGACAAATATGGTCTTGTACTATTCATTAAAATATTAATATCTTGGAGGACCAGAGGGCTAAAACGAATCATCTGGCCAGCCCTCAGTTAGAGATGGCCTTAGAACCCTTCAAACCTTCTAGCAAGTGAAATGGGAATTCATTGGGTTGCCTCTGAACCCCAACAATTACTTATGAGTCTTTGCACGTGATGAACAGATTGATATGATATGGCAAACGTCAAACAATAAAATGTTAACAAATAAACCAGAAGCTACATGGCATGATATGAGTACACAATATACTTTTACATGGAAACTCTTTTTGAAAGAATGATAAAACATACGGCGAGTCTTCACAGATCAGAGAGCAGCATTGAATGTTTATCAGTGATTCCTCGTATATTAATATTGAATTTGATTCAAACAAATAACTGTAATATATATAAACGTCTAATGCAATGTTGTTGATAGTAAAATACCTGATGGTTATTTACTTGAGCTTATCTCAACATTTTTGGGCTTCTCTTAGATCTGGGCTTTTATGCCCCTTCTCTACATCGTCAGTCCTCCACTGCTGACCTTAATTTGCTATTCGGCCCATTGTGTGTTTCTCATCGATAGAGTACTTTGGTGTTGGATGGTTGTTAAAATGCTTTTAGCATTATTTGATAGGATTATGAGAACACTTTTTACGCAAGTGGCTTGCTCATCCTCATATTTGGTTCATCCAACTTATTCATGGGTTCTTCCTCTTGGTGGTCGTGATGGATCGGTGATTGTAGTGTAGCTCCTTTAGTGGAGGCAGCAGTCTTTAGGATCGAGGGTTTTTATTGTTGTGGGCTTTTGCTCTTTTTTGGGCATTTGTGTTGTTTTTCTCTTTGGGTTTCTATTTCATGTAATAGTTTCTTTAATTAATGAAAATTTTTAAGTTGACAAACAAAAAAAAGGGTTCTATATTACGTCAAGCTCAGTCGATTAAATCATTCGATAAGAGAGAAATTGACAAAAGAAAATACATATACAATCAGTTGCAAGACAAATTTCTAACTAATGACTTCATCTAATTAAGGAGCTTCTAAATTTTTAACGAGGTACATCTTTACTTGTCCCCTAAGCATCTTTTTCTAATGAGGCACATCTTTGGCACAGAACTACCATAATTGGCTTTCAAACTTCCACAAACGGTTGCAAGTGCCCCAAATTTGGTATTTATTCTCTTTGTCATGATATGATTGCACATTTGCACTTTTTCTAGAGATTCAAAACTAAGTAGTCGTAACTTTGGTTGTGGAATTGATTAGTCTGTTTGTACTTGTAGTGCTCTATGTAAGGTTTAGTAGGATTTCATTTCATGAAACTAATTAATTTGTACTCTCTAACCTTCTTAGGCTTGCAAAGCTCTTGTACAACTCAGTCAGAGACGTTTAGCTGTTTTAATTTTACTAAAAGGGATGATTTATTGAGCGAGTCAAGCCTTAACGCAATGGAAATGTTGTTTTTTTGTGACCAAAATATCACGGGTTCGAATTGTGAAAACAACCTATTTGTAAAGCAAGAGTAAAACTGCGTCTAATAAATGTTTCTTGACCCTCGCAAAGCGGGGAGACCGTTCTCCCGACCCTCACAAAGGGGGAAGACATGTAAAAGGGGATGTAGCTTAGATGATATCTTGAGCAACAATTTATACAACTCCTTAGCTATCCGTTTTTCAAATTTTTACACTCATTGAATGATGAGGGTAAAAATTGAGGGTTAATTAATAAATTAATTACTAGCCTAACTATTTAGTAGTAATTAATAATGTTGTAAAAATTGCAATTAGAGCAATACAAATGTTGCAGGCTAAAGTTGGATAGGGAAAATACATTTCACTATAAATTTGAAATTAGCATGATACAAAAAGTAGCATATACCGGCTAATTACCCCAACTCAACTACTTTAGTTGCAACAAAACACACACACATTAGTTGATAGAACTTGCAAAGTAACACAAAGCAATTACTAATTAACCAACATACACAAATTACTAATTAACTTAAGCAGGAGGAGGTGAAAAGAAGGGGATATTAGGAATATTGAAAGGAGGGAGTGGGAAATTGGGAATAGATGAGAATGGAGGGGCATTAGGAATCTGAAATGGGGGTGGAAATGGGAATTGTGGAATCGGAGCACCAGGAATTTGGGATGGAAATGGGAATGGGAATTGTGGAATTGGAACACCAGGAATTTGAGGTGGAAATGGGAATTGTGGAATTGGAAAGCCAGGAATTTGGCTTGGTGGGAACTGTGGAATTGGGAGTTGGGGTGCAAAGGGAATATTTGGAAGTGGTGGCAAATTCTTCATCTCACCCAATTCATCAATCTTGGCCTTCGTCACCTTTCCTTCACTTTGATGATTCCCACTTCCTCCTAGGGTTTTTCCATTACTTTGCTCCTCCTCAGCCTGTTTAGGTATCTCTGCTGGCTGCTGGCGTGATTCAACAAGATTGGCTGCCATAACGATCAGACTCAGAAACATGCAACACTGAATCAATCCCATTTTGAAACTCATTTTTGGGGAAGGCGTGAGTGAAGAGATATAAAGAGCTCAAGTTCAAAGCTTTGGTATTTATAGAGAGAGACAGAGCTATATGCGCATGCATGGCTCTTGATGGTCGTGCCCTAGCAACCAGCTGAACCAATAACCATGAGAAAGAGAGGGCAAAAACGGGCAGGATTTTTTCGGTAATCGGCAGCGGCCAGCAGAAGATTGAAAGGAGTGCCGTTTCTGCCTAATCTCATTCGAACACTTAAAGCCATTTATGGTTCTTTGACTTATACGCAGGTAGGACACTGTGAGTTACAAAGTACGTGCCAAGAAAAGAAAGGTTTTCATGCATGCGCAGCTGCATGTGTCGAGCACTCGAGACTATATTTGAGAAATGCCGTTAAAACTCCGATGTTGCTCAAGACTATCGAAGGATCAGATTTCCAGTGGTAAATTAATGGGCACACATTGCAAGAATACAATGCATATCGATCGGAACTAGGACCTCTTTGTTAATTAATAAGGATTGTGTTGAATGTTGCAGATCTAATTCGTTTGAGATTTACACAAAGTTAATTCTGTTGAGAGCATCAAATCCACATTGGGAAAATGAGGGACATTGCACGTGCTTATAAGTAGTTGAACTATTCTCCATATGTCTAATTGGTTTTATAGTGAATCTCAACTTTCTTTTTGGCAGTGGCGGATCTAGGATTATAACTCTGGATGGTCCTAATTAAGGGACGTTAGGCAGGTTGGGGCGCCTATGCACCTGGAGACAAAGGTCTAGGTGGACTAGACGGATTTAAGTAAACTTATTATATCGTACAAGTAAGTTCCTATTTAAATTACACTTTCAAAATAATATATTTTTATTGAGAATTTGAGGTTTATTATTTTAATTATGTTTATTATTAAACATATAACATACAAAAATATCAACATTTTTGCTTTAGCACTTTAGTGAATATAATGGTATGAGATGAAAGTGCAAACGACTACGTGTTCATAGCACTTTACGAAATATACTTTTCAAAGGTCGTATGAATTTATATGAAATTAAAAAAAATAATAACGTTGTCAAACATATGGTATAAAAATATTAGTTGAGTAAGACACCATCCTTTTTGTAGGTACTATTGTTTGTTCAAAAAAAAAATAGTACACCATTCCTTTGCTAATTAAAATGCTAGGGTGACACAATGTGATTGGACAACAATTTAAAAAAATGAGAGTTTGTTAGGTGAGAAATGGAGAGAAAAGTCTTTTTTCTTCGTTGTAACCAAGGTTCAAGAACATCAAAGCCATGATGGTTTCTCTCTGTCACCAAATGTCCAGATCGTTGAGTGGTCCTCGAAGGTTCTCACAGGCGCTTTTTTGGATGTTCGGGTGGTCCCCGAACTGCCTGGGTCCAAGAGTGGATCCGCCCATGCTTCTTGGTATCAGAATAGGTTGTCTCGCATGTGAAACTCAATGACCACACATGCTCATTGTCATCCATTTTGTGTTGTCCAAGTGTTAAACTTATAAGTAATTGGTTGCAGTGAAACCTCAACTTTCTTCAAATTCGTTTATGAATTAGGATTTATTGCAACTTTTTGATTCCAAACATATCATGCATCTATCAAGACAGAAAACATAAAAAGTCTCATATTAATAATTTGATATTGATTACCGAATACTTGAACATCTAGGTCCCAAATCACCTTAAAGAGGGTAAGTTTATCCATTTCGTAGGGCCGGTCCTAAGAATTTGGGAGCTCTAGGCAAACATTCGAAGTGGGGCATTAGACTTCTTTGACCCTCAATCTTTTGTACATTGATGTGTAAAAACAACCGCTAAATACATGAAAAAGTCTATTTCTACATCAAATATTATTAAAATTTATATCAAAAGAAGAAAAATATACAAACATTAGTTAAATATTATAATTTTCACGCTTTTAGCTTATGTACCGAATTAAGTTTACATAATCTAATTTCTCAACCAATTCTTTTTCAATTGATCAATATGTTTTTATTTTTTGATATTTTTATTGAATTTTAATTTTAATTATATATATATATATAAATATATAATTTTGATGCTCCTCCAAAGTGGGGCCTTAGGCGGGCGCTTTTCGTGAATGAAAAAGAGACTATTAGAGGCTGGGGAGCAGTAGTGTCCAAGAAACCTCATCCGCAGAGTTCCAGAGAAGAATAGGGAGATAAAGATATACCTTTGGAACATGCATATTAAGTCAGCTTTTCGGCACACGCCGCAGCTGCCATTGCCCGTTACAGTTCATTTCTATCATCTTTCATAAAAAATACGACTTCCATTGGCTCTAATCAAATTTTCAATGATTAATCACAACCCAATCGAACTAAAACCTTTGTTATTAACTGATATGCTGCATATTAGAAAGAGAGAGAGAGAGAGAGAGAGAGAGAGAGAGAGAGAGAGATGGAGTAACACTTGCGTAGAATTTTTCACTGTATCTGCACAAGAGATGTTACAAGACTTGCATGACCTTTCATTTACAATATAATGAATGAATGGTTAACCACATTTTGCAAGCAAGAAACCAAAACCAACCAAATAAGATACAGCACACCACCGTAGATTTTTAACCGTTGGCAGTGGTATTATATGTGAATTTGATAATGACTGACAAAGGAATGTTGACAACATGGCCTAGATTTCCAAGTAGTCCGACACTCCCATAGCTAGCAGTCGTGCTGTTACCCGTAGCATTAACGAATACACTTAAGATCTGTGTCTCCCCAGTGGCAATCGAAAAATTAAGTGGAGACACCTTTAATGAAACTCCGAAAGGGGCACTCCAGCCAACGGTATAAGTTTCATTTTCAGCAATGTTCCTCACTGTTCTCAGCACCGTCCTAGACTGGTTTAGTTTTGCTATTGTTATTGATGGCAAGTTCAGGTCACCTCCACTGATGGTAGAATTATAAGCCCAACAGCTCTCACCGGTGTAATTCAAGACCACAGGAGCCGATCCATTAATGCCACAAAGAAATGACATATAACTGTCATAACCTACAACAAGAAGATATGGATTTTGGTTTTCAGACAAAATATACTACATCAAACACAAACATAATCACTTGAGGAATGATACACCCGCTAGTCTTTGCTTTTATTAACATCATAATTTCAATAAGATGATTGTTATTATGAGATATAGATTTTCATTTTCCAAAAAAACAGCAAAGTTCTAAGCATATGAATCAGGAAGGGAGTTAACGTTGTTTACGAGAAGAAACGGAGTAACTTACTGGCATCAAAAATCAATCCTGGATTCAGCGCTGCTGTGGCATTCACAAAACCACTGCCCATATCAAAGGGCGTTGCTGGAGACTGGTTTTGATCTGGAAATGCATAAGCACGCTGAGCCATTATGGGCCCACCATTCTTGTCATATAGAGAAGCTGTTGTGGAAAGTGCAGATGCAATGGCTGAAGGACTGAAATTGGGGAACTTCTGCCTAACTAGTGCAGCAAGCCCAGCAATATGAGGAGCAGCCATGCTTGTCCCAGACATAATTGCGAAGTTCTCGCCTGAAGGTTCAATACAACGGTAGTTACATAATAATGTTTGAAGTAAAAACTGTCATCTATCAATCAAAATACTTTTGAGTAGTTTTTTTTTTTTTTTTTTTTTTTTCAGTAAACAAAGTAGTTATAGTTTGAATTATATTACTATGTCAAAATTCTCACCTTGAAATTCAATCGAGTCTTGCCCAACAGAACTCCAAGCAGCCCATATAGAATTTCCAGGAGCTACCAAGTTGGGTTTCATTATGTCTGCATCATCAAGAAAATTGTCTTCCGGATCTGGACCTCTAGCAGAATAATACATGATCTTTGGCGCAGAACTACTGTAGTTTGCTTCCAAACCTCCACAAATGGCTGCAAGTGCCCCGAATTTGGTAATTCTCTTTGTCACAATATCTCTCACCAAGGAAAGATTGTAGTATTTCATTAGAACCTGCCAAATATATCATAGAACCTCGTTAAAATATGAGAGAGAGAGATATTTTGAATCTGGACCCGTATTCAGAAATTTGCACACCTTGGAATCTTCTGGGGATGGAATTATGATGCCAGGTATTTTCATTGGAGTTGGGTTAAGCTGAAAACCGATTACAAAAGCATCCATGGTGAACACAACACCAACTGCACTTAGGTTTTTGGCTGTTTCTAAAGATTTATTGATGGTGGAGATTCCTAGCACAAATCGAATTGAGTAGCTACAGATCAAGAGGTTTCCCCGGATCAAATCCTGATTAAAGTTGCTCGGGTCTTGGCATTCACCCACATACATATCATCTGACCCTGTTGTGCCATTGTTCAAAGCATGTGTGGCAGAGATCATTGTGTGCATTGTATCTGTTCCCGCTGTAACAGAAACAGTAGTAATCAGAAATAAGTATGTAAAATGTATCACCAATGGAAAAAGGAACTCAAGGTTGGGCAATGTAGAAACCATGTGAACATAGATAACTTTAAATTTTAAAATTCCTCTTTATCACAAATGAGTGTAGATCTCTTTTCACAATTCTCTAGTGAAAGTTACTGGACTATCATACTGGATATCAAAGTAGCATTCCATATAAGATTAAATGTGGATTTGGGTAGCTTATAAACTATAATGCTCCATGTTTCACTAAAAATTGGTGATCCAGTTTGTAACTGCATAACTTCAAAAGTTAATATTTAATCAAGACAGGACTAGTTGTTAAGATTATCCTGTGTGACAAAATTAAAGCGAAGGAGCAATAAAATTTAGGAGAAAAATTTACATGCAAGTCCAACTCCAGTAATGGTGACATTGTTGCCAAGCATTATAGAATTGCTGTAGTTTCTGTCATGAGAGGCAGAGCCAACAGTGAATATCCATGGACTAAAGGAAGACATGCTCTTTGGTGATGGTCCGGTATTTCCTGCTGCTTGGACAACAAATATACCAGCCTTTACGGCTGATAGTAATGCCATGTCCATCGGATTGAAAAATGTTGCAACTCCGGGAGGACGCCGGTTGGGAGTGATTGATAAGCTTATTATGTCAACCCCATCCTGAGCAGCCTGGAATGCATAAATACGTTAAAATTATAGATGCTAAAATGGCAAAGAATCTATATAGAACAAGAAATATAGATAACTGATTTCTTATAAGTTTGAAACCCCAATGGAGACTTATCAGCATAAAATAGTTTCACTTCCCAGAAATAGACCAAATTGGTATGTACCTGATCTATGGCAGCAACAACATCAGCCGCAAAGCCTCCAAAACCTTTGTACAATGCCTTGTAAACAGCGATGCTGGAATGGATAGACATGTAGTTACAACATAAGAACATAAAACATTCCCAATTGTTTATGCACTGGAAAGAAATGAATTCTCTTCGGCATCAAATATTGATTTCTTAGGTTCTTTTTTTATAAAGATTTCTTAAGTTCTCAAAGAGGAAAGAACAAGATGTAGGATGTTTGTCACTGCAAAGCGCACAAATTAATAGACAGAGTTTCGTTTCAGTTGTAAATTATAAAAAGTTGTTTCCGAGTCTCAGTGGAAGAGGTCCGCTACGTTTTAGAGGAGAATAGGAAATCTGAGTACCATGTCAGAAAGGAGTCTACTGAGAATCTGCCTTATATCTCGGCTGAAATGAGCTGTATGAAATCTATTGAGAACTAGTGAATCTTCTATCCCCAAGAAATCCCAAACAACAAATTGTAAGTATGGAATTAGCTGTTTAATGTCCCTCTTAAATTCCTATCATTAGCTGGTGTAACATCACAGTGAAGTTTGTGTACGGTTCAAGAATGTACTTGGTGATTAAAAGATTCTCAGATCTAGGTTAATTTTGTTTGTCACAAGTTCAACGAAAATTGCCGTTCAATAGACCTCCTTTTTATAACAGTAGTTTAAGCACGATATCAATAGACAAAGTGATACTAGGATCTAGAGTAATTACTGTGCATGAGGAGCCATCCCACTTGCATTTCCAAAACTATGACCAGCTACAACCACTGGAATTCCATGGTTTCCTGCAGCAATGGAAGCGGTGTGCCTGTAAATTAAAATGAGATCCTTCAACTGCCTTTTGAAATGGATGTTAAGCACAAGAAAGCAGACATAACTACATCATCTTTTCATAGAATTTAAAAAGATACTTTATTGTGCTTTAAATATCATTGAAAGAGCTAAATAGGATTTTCTCAGAATGTAATTTGAGAGGTCATACGACCATGTCATGTTTACATCAACTAGATGGGTTAGTGGTCTTTTAAAAAATTTCTTTAATGTCGAAATAAATTGCGTAATTTAGGTGCATGTGTGAACTATGATTAATTAAGAACTAAAATATATTTCATTGCAATGAAAACACAGAAAGCTATTACAGTTGCACACACACATATAACCTCCAAAATGAATATCGGTGCAAAGCATGCAGGACCTCAAATAACACAAAGAAAAATAAAAGAGAAAAATATACAAGGGAAGAGTTTAAAAAAAAAAGTATCGTATGGCTTAGTGCCCTAACATAGATCATAGATGGTCATAGATGGGTAAACAGAAAACAGACATTTGAAACTTTGAGATGGGCTCGGGGTTAAGTGAATCTCATATAAGACAAGACTACAAATTTTCCTATGTAGCATTTTTTTCCCTATGTCTTTGACTCTTTATATGAAAGCACTAATGTAACAAACTTCAATTTGAGAGAAAATAACACAGATGCAAAAGAAACAATAGAGCAGTTTCTCAGGGGCAAGTTAGAAACTCACGTGCCATGACCATCACCGTCAAATGGAGAAGCATAGTCCTGAGATGAATTGAAAACACCTCTGGTTATAGCGGATGATGCAAAATGGCGGGCTGCAATAAGCTTCCTATTGCAGGACCCAGATGGGAAATCCGGATTAACCTCACAGATGCCACAGAAATGGGCCGGAACTGGATATGGACGTTCAGATGCATGGTCATCAAAACTAACGTGAGTTGGATCAATGCCAGTATCGATAAACCCAATAACAACCCCTTCTCCAGCTGATTCATATCCTCCTCCTTGAGCCCATGCTCCTTGTGGTAAACCCAAGAACTGAGGAGTATGGGTGGTTGCAGTTCTAACAGAAAAGTCCAAAACCACATTTGCTACTTCTCTCCTCCTTGAAAGCTTATCAACCTCCAAAATTCAGAAATGCCACCACATTGGGTACTTGATCAAATAAATAATTTCAAGAGGACACAAGATGCAACAATACAGGACACACAATGTTCCAATTTACTCAAATGTATTTGACAATCAAAATTAACAAATATAATTATCTAAACATATTTCGCATCCTTTTATGGATTTTTATATAAAAATGAATAATCCATACCTGATCTTGGGTAACAAACACAGCAAATCCGTTTATCAAGTAGTGGTAGCTGTATAGCTTCAGATATTTCTCCCCTCTCAACACCCTCCTCAATAATGAATCATGAGCTCGAGCGATATAAGAGCTATACCTACCATCCCTTCTCGAAATATTTCTAAACCTAAAAGGAAGACATTAAAATCATCATCAATCATGCTCAAGGTCCTACCAATACAAGCTACCAGAAAATGTCAACTAATGTAAGATAAAACGGAACAATCAAGGATAAGTTTGGAGGGGAAAGAAAAAGAAAGCACAAAACATCATAGGAATGTGGGATACTCATTAAGAATGAATAAATAACTTATTTGACATGGTGAACAACTTAATTACTGCCCCATACAGGAAAATTTACTCAATTCTTTAGCAAGATAAAAGGGGGAAATGGACAACATTGTATGTGCAAGTTTCCACACTTTTATAGGAAACAATTCGTACAGATGATATATGGAAAAAGGAACAACAACATAGGACCCCATGAGCAAAAAAGATCCAAGCAAATTGGTTTCTCCACATTTGATTTGAGCATTCATCTTGATTTCAAAGGTGCATAATTAGCCATCAGAAAACAAAAATTCACAACTTTAAGCAGTACTAAATCACAATTGAAAAGCCAATTCAAAGTGAAAAAGCAAACTAGTTTTAGAGAGTAAGAAAATCTTGGTAAATGAAGGGTCAAAATGGTTACCTTGGTTTGTGAATGTTCAACCTCTCAGAAGCACCGCCAGGTCTAACACCATTTTTGCTGCTCCTTCTCAACTCTGCATCATAGTGAACGGCCGGAGCTTCTCTGAGAGTAACGATATAAACAGCCGCGAAGTTATCAGAATCCTCGTCTTGACAAAAAGAAGTCATAAGCATCCCCAGAAAAAGCACCCCCATCAAAAGCACCCCATGGAAGCTTCCCATTTTAGACCTAAAGCAGCAACAAGAACATAATCCTAGAAGAAAAAAAAGCACTTCCCCAGATGACCAAAATCGGCTTTTGGGCAAGTGCTTAGCAACCCATGTCCTCTATTTCTCAAAGCAAGCTTATTTGGAGCATTTGCAGAATGTGGAAAGAAGCAGAGATGCAGAGGGAAGAAGAAGCAGAAAACCACAGACCCTTTTTCTGCAATGTGACAATTGGTGTGAAGGGTAGAGATAAGAAGTGATCTGGCCGAGAAAGCTGACTGCTTTTCGGTGAAAAAGGTTCTTTTTTGGTGCACTTTGGCTTCTCTGTGTGTGTGCAAGAAATTAGAGAGTGCACAGAAGACGAGAGAAGAGACGGGGAGAGAGAGAGAGAGAGAGAGAGAGAGTAATGAATAGCTGGAGGCTGGAGCACCGAGAATCTGTGTTCACTTTCTTGGATACCGTGCATTTGGCCGTTTGTTTATGCAAAGGGTAAAAAAAAAGCTACGGTCTTTGAATCTTTGGACTCCGAGAAATATGAACGTTTTGTTTTGTTTGTTCTGTAAGGTTATTTTGTACATAATTTCTTCTTGTATCATTTTTGAACTGAGTCACATTCTAACAGTTTGGCATTGTTGATACTATTCTTTATTACTTTTCACATGTGTTTTTTTTGTTATTCAATTAAAACTGTTCACACGTCAGATTTAAAATTTATCACACGGAAGAAATGTATAAGAATATGAAATCAAAGTCGCACATTGATGAATTAAGAAACATTATATGTGCTTATAATGATTTTGATTGCTCATTCTTTTGTTGATTAATTTAGAGTAAAATTTTAACTTTTTTCAATACAATATAAATTTTTTTTTTTTTTTGTTTTGGAAAAGAAATTAATTAAAGCACAAAGTTGCTAGGACAACCATTGCTAACATAATCCACAAGCAATGGATGTCTTGCACGATAGTGATTAACAAACAACCAAATACAATCAAAATTTTTTGTACTTCTGAAACTAGCAAGAACATCAGCTGCAAAATTAGCTTTTCTAAAAACAAGTATGAGTAATGAGTTGTGATCGTCCAAGGAACTCAATTCCTTCCAAGCACACAATCAACCATTCCACCAAAGGGAAATGTGAGTCAAGCTCCACATTTTCTGGCTATCTGCTTGGGAAAGTAATTACACTAGTTCATTGCCTTGTAAACAAGAAGGGAATGGTGTTGGTTTGATGTTCATTCAAGTCAACGAGAGATTTTTCACTATGCCAGAAACACAAGTCGATACATTAAATGTCATAATGCAAGTGGTTAGATATTTGAAAAGAAAAATAAAATTTAACCACTTATATTATAGCACTTAATTTACGAATTAGTGTTCTCAGCATACTAAAATTTTCTCCGGATCAACATTCTTTCTTGTCTTGGTCCCCTTGTTTTCTTTTGGATATTGCCAAGTTTCACAAACGTTCTAATTTTTTAAGGTCACCCATGGTATCCTCTGCAGAAGAAATAGAGAGAGAGAGAGAGAGAGAGAGAGAGAGAGAGAGAGAGAGAGAGAGAGAGAGAGAAGAAAGAAGGTTTAGTTGGCCCTATTGGGTGTTCTGTTTGTCTCGTGGGTGGGGGTCTTGTGAGACGGTGGTGTATTGAGTACACCATTGATGAGTGCGCATGTGAATACCACAAAAAGGGCGAATTTCGGTGCACCTTCTATTGTCTGGAATCAGATGACTTAGATATTTTGGGTACATTATTGAAGTGATGTCATAGTTTAATAACACAAATCAAATGTGTTACATTGTATGAGTGTAACAGTGAAGGCATACTAAATCGACAATGAAGTATTTGTAGTCAGTTCTATTTTTCATTGAAAATTTAGTGGATTTTATTTATGAGTTTCTCTCGTTTTCAATTTTATTATAAAATTTGTAACCAGTTCAATTTTTGAATCTTTTACTTATATATCTATAATCCAAATCCCATATGTTAGCCATACTATAGTATGACGATGCAATGCATCCATTGTGCACTTTAGGAAGTATGATTTAATTAATAGTCGTTGGGAGCTAAAGGGAACCTGATTCTTACAATCATTTGGTCACTCTTTTTTGGGTCCAAATTGATGGCCTCCTCCATGTGGCAATATCAAAGGGAAAAGCAAAAAAACAAAAGAAGAAAGAAATTGTCTACCGTTGCAGTTGGTCCTTTGACTGATTCGTGTCGAGAAACTTACACAGAACATTGCTTTAGTATAACAAAATATCATGATAAATGTGAAATCATTTCATATAAGTCTTTCTTCTAAAAAAGGCTAAGCTAACTTTCTTTTTTCATCGAGCTTTTGGTTTAGTCCGTTGGACTGATCTTGGACTCTCATTATTCATTTTCCCAAAGCCCAACAATACCAAATGGGCTGAGGTCCCACGTATATGTCAATGGTTTAGCCTGAGAGGAAATGGTCTCTCCTCAGACCAATAAGTCGCCCTTCTGTTTATCGTTAATCTTCATACGTTATCATTTCGTTCATCAGAAGAAAGTAGGCATATGTCACTAGTTTCTTTCGGTAAACAACCTTTTTGTTTTTTGATAAGAAACCAAAACTTCACAGTTAAAAATCGTTCATGAGACGTAAGGGACTGGTAAATAATTAACTGATATTACTGAAACAGTTGTCTTTCCTAGTGATATTTCGCTTCTGCCCTTCTGAAGGTATGGAGAAGACCATCAATTGGGCTGGCAGGTGCTAATGGGGGTGACTACCCACTAGTCACCAACGAAAGCCATAATGTTCTTGATATCATATATACGTCTCCATTCCTAATCCTCGCTAGGCCTTACAACACGATCTTTTCTTGTTTTAATGCATGCTTCGACACTTGGAGATAAGTTTTTTAGAGTATAGGGGATATGGAGGGTGTGGATCATGACACGTCATTAGTCAAACAGATAAGGCAGTTAGGATTGTTGCTAGTGTAAGATTCGGATAAGGCAGTTAGGTGAATATCCATCTATATAGCAACTGTATCTTTGTAATCAGAGAATCTATCGAGAAAATCATTCTCTTTCTCTCTCAAAGTTTTCTCTGTTTCCTTCTTCTTCTACAATCTCTCTGTTCTCTTTTCTATATAATGCTTAACAAAGTTTGCACGTCTTTGTGAACTTCAATTGCAGGTGAAGTATCGAACAGCCTTGATGAAGTTGATCGGGTCATAGACCACAGAATCATTTCCAAGTTCACGTTAAGTTTCAAAGATCCTATACCCACCCTTCAAAAAATCGTTCTTATGGCTTTCCGTGAGTTTCATTTCTGAGAATGTTGATTACGTAACATAAACAACGAATACATGTTATCTTACTTGTGATGAACTATAGATGCACGACAGTAATTGCTTCCGAAAGTGTAACGTCTGTTGTTGATAATCGGCCAAAGAATGCTGTGAAGGAGCCTTAACAGCTAGAGCCTGCATCACAAACTTACATCGTGGTTCGGTTTGCTTCTGCAATTAAGCCTGCATCGTATACAAACCACACCATTTTAGTGTAACGTGGCGTTGCATATTGCTTCGTACGCATATCACTTGTATCCATTCTACGTACATATATTGTGCTTGTATATGTTGGAAAATTTAATAATAATATAATAATATTAAATTTATTAATTGAATGGAAATTAGAAGTGGAGCTTTTTGGTAGA
The DNA here is from genome assembly GCF_041283825.1 of Pyrus communis. NCBI lineage: Eukaryota > Viridiplantae > Streptophyta > Magnoliopsida > Rosales > Rosaceae > Pyrus > Pyrus communis. The sequence goes on from NC_142569.1 coordinate 6,209,289, forward strand.
AAGATATGTCTACTTAAATGAAGTGTTGCAACTTTTGATTCTTCATGAACAATCACATGTTTTCTAAAGAGGTATCATAAATTCTATAAATAAGGAAGCCCCCTATAAATATTAAAATAACTTTCATTCTTTATACAATTATACATAGAGTGCATTAAATATTAGAGTCTCATAGAGTCTATATGAGAGAGTTTTCAACATAATTGTGGTTCATGGAATCTTGTGATTTGAAGTGCTATTATTACAAGGACGTGATCCTTGTATATTAGGAGACATGCGCTGATCAACCATAAGCACTGTGCTACCATTATGTCATGTTCATTTAACATTGATTACTTATATACATGTATTATTATGATATATAATTGCATGAAGTATTTCTTGATTTTATATGTGATTTAATATAGTAAGTGGACTCTAATTTTTTTCCAACAGTATCTACGTAATGCAGTACAAGGGTAAACCTGAGTTGGACCAACCTTACCAACCCGAATTTTGGACAACACATACACAACCGGGCTTTGCTCTCCTGCACATGAAAGGACAAAAAAAAAAAAAAAAAAAAAAAAAAAAAGGGTCTCTGAGATTTAACTAAATCTCAACCGTTCACTCAGTAGGAAAATGCGTGCAGTGGAGACTAACTGACTTAGTAAGGTCGGTCAAACTTTATCGACTTCTTCTCCTTGGGTCGACATATGTAAGCTTCATACAGTGATACAATTTCCAGGGCTTTGCCAGCTTTCTCTCTTCTACTTTCTATCATTTCGTTCTATCATTATGTATGAAATTACCTATTTTCTAATCATTTCTTACGAATTATATTTACTAAAAAATAAAATAAAAAATCAACCATATCGAAAATTGTTCCTAACTTCAATGCAATCAACTATTGTAAAATACATAGATTAATCCAATTTTAACACAATATATAGCAAAATAATTTTTAGTTTTACTGATTTTTTGCTACCTTTGTTTATGTCTCGTTTAATAAAGTAACTCTGGTCACATGTGTGGTAATATGGTTAATCACAATACGTGGTTAATATTGTTTGATGTGCAGAGGGCACGCCAACGTTGACAACTGCGCACAATGTTGTCTAGTCTCCACTGGTGAGCCCAAGGTCCTTCAAACCAGACAATCATTCGGCTTTCTTTTTATATTTCTGGTTTTTTATGTCATTTTATTTATTATGCATTTCAAGTTTAAAATTACTGTTTTAATTGTTAGATTTGATTTTTACAATTATTACTTATTAGATGCTTATTTTGTTTATTCTAACGTATAGTAATGTTATATATTGTAGCACTTTTAATTTTGGATGTCTAAATAGTTTTATTATTTATATAAAAAATGGCATTCAAATGCATGAATGTGGCAGTCCAAGACGTCTACGACGGTCTTACACACCCAGCGCAGGAGGAATAGACAAAACGTAAAATAAGATAGGTGCCAAACTTTGACTAAACAAATTGTCAAGCTCGCTGAATCTGAATCTGGTTTTGGAAATTACTTGGAATATTATGCAGCGCAGAATTCCACATGATGTAAGCCAAACTTTTAATTTTCTTCATACAAATAATATATATCGGGCGTGAGTGAAGCGAATTTAAAGCATTAGCTATAAAAGTAAATACTTTTAAGTACTTGACAACAAGTCATTTTAATTTCTGTCATTTGAAGAATTAATGAAAGTTCCATCACAAAACGAAGAGATGGTTGTTAGAGAGAGACCTGAGTGATGCAATTTGCTTTACTTTGTCACTTCCAATCTCACTCTGAATTTCCTCTTTCTGTTAACTGAACATTAAAAGTGAACCGCACTAAATGTGTTCAACGTGGATCATATGTTGAAATATTATGTGTTCAACGTGGATCATATGTTGAAATATTACATGGATCTCAAGTGGATTAGATGGACAAAAAAACTCAATGGGTTGCAAATTTGTAATATATACCTTTTCTACATGTGAGAGCAAATTTATTTTGCTCTCTATTTTGCGAGAATGACTTGTACATAATGTGTTCGTGCTTGGTTAGCACGTCAAGTTATTTTGATAGGAATTTTATATCTTTATTTTCTTTTCAGCATATAACTTTTTCTTCCACAAGGTATTGCAATGTATTTCTATGGGGTTGCAGGTCTTTCTATTAGCTCCTATTTGCGGTGCACAATTTCGTAGAATGTAGGTAGTAGTTATGATCGATTCGATATAAAGAAGGGCATAGTGTGTATTTTTCGTTGAGGATTTCCTGAAAAAATAATCGCATATTTCTCTGATTGCTTATAAAAGATATTTACGTAATATTTCGATTCAATAATACATTATTATGAGTAAAAAATTTTCACTTGTCAATACATTATTCGACCATAACGAGAAATCCATTGAGAAATGAATCCACAAACACGGAATCTTTAAGAAAATATTTTAGTGTGGGTGATTAGGATATATTAAACTAGAATTTTGGTTGGGGTAGGCTACTGAAATAATCGCATATTATTCTTATACTAGGTCCTGCCAAACTGCATTTGGTAATTATGAATCCACATGTCAATACATTATTCGACCATAACGAGAAATCCATTGGGAAATGAATCCACAAACACGGAATCTTTAAGAAAATATTTTAGTGTGGGTGATTAGGATATATTAAACTAGAATTTTGGTTGGGGTAGGCTACTGAAATAATCGCGTATTATTCTTATACTAGGTCCTGCCATACTGCATTTGGTAATTATGGTAGGGTCAACAACAGACAGCCACTACAAAATTACAAATTCCAAAGACCCTGTGATGTTTAAAATACTTGGATCAAACTTGGCTGCAGAACTCAATCTTCTCAAGGGTTTGCGTGTTTGTTAATTAACAACAATCTGATTAAGATCTACGAGAATATTACGATTTTTATCGTCTATTTGTGTTGTATTTTATACCATTTTAAGTGTCAGCATATGGACATCCACGTCCTTTAAATAGTTTGAATTTTTTTATTTAATTAAAATAATTAAAACAACCAAAAAGGAAAATAAATTAAAAAAAAATCCTAAAACCAACAGCGTGAAACCTAGGATTTAATGGTTTTCTTATGTCGTTCTCCTCCCTCCTCCTAAACTCCTTCTGTAGCCACGTCCTTTAAATAGTTTGAATTTTTTTATTTAATTAAAATGATTAAAACAACCAAAATGGAAAATAAATTTAAAAAAAAAAAATCCTAAAACCAACAGCGTGAAACCTAGGGTTTAATGGTTTTCTTATGTCGTTCTCCTCCCTCCTCCTAAACTCCTTCTGTAGCCACCGTCTCCCTACAACCCCACATTCACAACCCTCTGAATCAACATTCTTCATCGGCGCTCCAATTTTCATGCTTTGATTATTGTTGAGCATATATCAAAACTTGGATAATTACAAAGTGAAGTTTTGAGTCTTTCGACTTTAATCATGGAATCTCTTCTAACAAGAGAAAAACCAAGTACTAATTAAACTAGATAATTAATTACAAGGTGAAGTTTCAACTTTATTTAGTTTTGAATCATTCCCCCTAAAGATTCTTTAAATTGGCACATGTATAGTGCCCTTAATTCCCCACTTAAAAAAGCTAGTGAACTTGGCACGTACATGTTTTAGGACAAAGTCCAAAGACTTTTTTATGACCGGCGCGAGTGGTGACTTGGTTGGTGAGCAGTATGCATATGAGTCGAATATGATGAAGTCAATTATTGGCATCTGGACGACCAAGTCATGCGTCAGTAAAAACGTTAAAATTCTTAACAACGCAAAACCTCAGAAAATATATACATGTCGACGATTCGAATTGTCTATATTTAGATCTTCTTTTAAAGATCATGTTTATTAAAAATTATTTAAATTCGAAATTATATGATCGTTGGATTATATAAGTCACTTGAGCATTTATTTGTAAACCCGTATTTCTTTGTAGCCTATTTTATCTGACAAAAGGAATAGGGCCGACGGCAAGGGTAGAGAAATTGATAGAGATGTATTTATAGAATTGTAGGAGAATATGTGTTGTTATCTCTCCTACATTATGCCTTTATTTATAGTAGTAAAAGGAGAGAATATATTCCTTCTTCCCCAAGTAATAGAAGTTGTAATAGAAAATGATAACTAGAATCAAATCTAATTTAGGATTTACACAATCACACTTAAACTAGGAAAATTTACAACACTCCGCCTTGAGTGTGTAAATACTCAAGGTAGATTCAGCATCAAGCAAAAGTTGAGGAAGTCGACTCGTCGGCATTGATTATAAGGAACAACACTTATTCTCAATAAGGTAGGAACTTGCATAAGTAGTAAGTCTCACTAAAAAACCCTAAGGCTATGGGAAAAAACCCGAGGAGGGACAAAATCCATAATCTAAGGAAAAATGTGTGAGAAATACAAAGTCAAAAGAAATGTCTACGGGATGTCATCAGGGATATGACCAGCCTAAGGTGAGTGCCTCGTTAAAACCTAGTAGGGTAGCAAAAACCCAATGGAAAAAAATGCTCCTAATCGTAGGGAAAAAAAGTACATTAAGATCAAGCAAGTATCTTTAAGATACTCCCCCTAAGTTTGACACAATTCATAAGAGAAATAGCAATGTTATAACTCAGAAAGTTTACACATACCAATTCCATGAACAAGCTTCTGAAACGTAGTCTTCAGCAGTGATTTGGTGAAGAGGTCGGCCATATTGTCATGTGAATGGATTTTCGTGACTTCAATCTTCTGATGCTCTTGTTGTTAATGTGAAAAGAAAAATTTCGGCGCAATGTGCTTGGTGTTGTCTCTTTTGATATAAGCCTTCTTGAGCTGTTCGATGCATGTTACGTTGTCTTAAAAAATCGTCATCGGGACATCAACAGCAGGATAAAGATCGTAGGTGTCACATCCCGGCCCGGGCGGGACCACTTTTCGGGCCCGACTCTACCGTAGCACGATATTGTCCGCTTTGGGCCCCCAGCATACCCTCACGGTTTTGTTTCTGGGAACTTACACGAGAACTTCCCAGTGGGTCACCCATCATGGGAGTGCTCTCGCGCGCTACACGCTTAACTTCGGAGTTCCAACGGAACCCGAAGCCAGTGAGCTCTTAAAATGCCTCGTGCAAGGTAGAGATGAGAATATACATATAAGGATCACTCCCATGGGCGACATACCCCGACCTAAAATCAAGGCGTGCTGGTTGTCACGCCTTGATTTTAGGTCGAGGTATGTCAGCAGAAGCTTCGAATATGGCCCACTACTGCTCTCAACCAAAAGCATTCCCTAGTTGGTTCATGTAAGGCAATAATTTCAACATGGTTAGACGAAGTGGCAACTAAGGTATGTTTAGTTAACCTCCAAGAGATTGCGGTGTCTCAAACGGTAAGGATATAACCCGTTTGAGAAGGCGCCTTGTGCGGATCAAATAAGTATCATGCGTCGGCATAACCAACAAGGCAAGAATCGACTCAAGAAACAAAGGGTGCGGCATCACTCGAGGATCCGTAAGGATAGAACAAGCTTAAATCCATAATACCCTTAAGGTAACAGAAGATGTCTTTCACGCCAGTCCAGTGTCTGCGTGTTGGTGCATTACTGTATCTTGCCAAAAGATTAACATCGAAGGAGATGTTGGGTCTAGTGCATTGAGCTAAATACAATAAGACGCCTATTACACTTAGATAAGGAACTTCAGGCTCCAAAATCTCTTCATCATCCTATTTAGGACAGAAATGATCTTGTTTTGCATTTAGCGATCGAACGACCATAGGAGTACTCGAATGCTTCACTTTATCCTCATTAAAGCGGCGCAACACCTTCTGGTTGTAGTTCAATTGATGTACTAGGATGTCATCCAAATAATGCTCTATCTCGAAACCGAGATAGTATCGAGTCTTACCTAGATTTTTCATCTCAAATTCTGACTTCAGGTGCGCGGCAGTTCTCTCGAGCACTTCAGGAGTTCCGATAAGATTCATGTCATCAACATGTATTGCAACAATCGTAAATTCGGAATGTGACTTCTTAATGAACACACAAGGGCATAGTTCATTGTTCACATATCCCTGGTTAGTCAAATACTTACTCAGATGATTATACCATATTCTTGCGGATTACTTCAAACCATGAACGCCTCAGCCGAATTAAGAGTGTGTTCCGAGGTTTGGAAATATTTGAACTAGTCAATGTAAGTCTTTTGGGAATTTTCATATAAATTTTTGTATTAAGATCCCCATAGAGATACGCGATTACTACGTCCATCAACTGCATATCCAGTTTTTCGAAAACTACCAAACTGATAAGGTAGCGAAAAGTAGTCACATCCATAACGGGTAAATAAGTTTCGTCATAGTCAATCCCAGGGTGTTGTGAGAAGCCTTGTGCAACAAGACGAGCTTTGTAACGCACAATTTCGTTCATCTCATTACATTTCCGAACGAAAACCCAATTGTAGCCAACGGGCTTCACATGTGGAAGAGTATGAGGTACAGGTCCAAACACCTTACGTTTCGCAAGCGAATCGAGTTCAACTTAAATTGCTTGTTTCCAGTTTGACTAATCAGTTCTACATCGACATTTATCAATGGAAGGCAGTTCAATGTCATCACTCAACATGATCTCAGTAGCTACTGCAAATGCTAATGTATTGTCGACAATCATCTCATTTATGCGCTACACATCATCTAAGCTAGCATAATAGACCGAAATCTCATGATTCTCGGGAGGAGGATTCGTCTCTTCAAGGACGCTTTCGTAATCTAGAATTTCCGTATGAGTTGGATATAATGAGTAAGGGATAATCATATTTAAGGTAGGATCTTAAGGACTTTGTGCCATGGGTTTCCTCTTTCGGGGGTGTGAATCCATTGAACCAATGGGTCTACCACGCTTTTGTGTAGGGGCAGATGATTGGCTAGCCGCTAATGTACGTGGATCACCAGTATTGGCGTCCCGGGCATCCAGGAGAGAAGTCCGTCGTACATTTAGTACATCCATCTTTGCAGGCGTATTTGCAGCTAGAATATGTGATCTTGTTACGTGCGCTAAATCGGTGAAAACATCTGGCATGCTATGAGCTATGCTTTGAAGATCTAATATGCATTGCATTTTAGTTTCAGACTAAGCGGTACAGGGATCTAAATGAGACAAAGTATGAGTCGTCCACAATAATTCGCGTCGTTCTTCAGGAATGTTGATGTTCTTATCTCCCCCTAACGACGGGAAGACTATCTTATAGAAGTGATAATCCGCGAAATGAGCAGTAAACAGATCACCTGTCAAAGGTTTTAAGTAACGAATAATCGAAGGAGAATCATATTCGACATAGATTCCTATCATTCGTTGAAGTCCCATTTTTGTACGTAAGGGTGGCGAGATAAGCACATATACCGCACAACCAATTACGGGCAGATGCGATATATCGAGTTCGTATCCGGTAACCAACTGAAGGGCGTTAAATGGTTATGTCGCAACAAGCCTCAGGTGGACTAACTTTGCTGCGTGCAATATTGCATGACCCCAAGTAATGATAAAGAGCTTGGTACGTATAACCAACGATCGAGCAATCATTTATAAGCGCTTAATGAAAGCCTCTGCTAGGCCGTTCTGGGTGTGAACATGGGGTACATAAAGCTCAACTTTAACCTCAACTAACATGAAATAGTCATATCTGACTTTACTCAAGAGTTTACTGTGGAATGTGATGTATTAGGCATAGGGGTGGGAGCTGCGTTATCAGGGTCACCCCCATAGCTTTCTTAAGCAAGACATTGGCTCAGAGACACTTAGCTTTATCAGTATATGATAAAGAAATGCTAACTGTTGTGTATGCACGGAGGCCATACTTGTTGTACAAAATTTTATGCACAGAAATTCAATTCCGTTTTCTACATGGGTTTCAGTATGGTAATTGTTATCTCTAATGTCCTTGAAACTCAACAACGTTCTTCCGGAATGTGGAGAATAGAATGCCTCAGCAATGGTTAAGCTTGTACCATTGGACAACATTATACGTGCCTTACCATATCCTTCAATTAGGTTGGATGGGTCTGAAAGGGTTGTCAAATGTGCATTCTTAGGTATGAAGTTAGTGAAATAGATGCGTTTACGTAAAACGGTGTACGTGGTTGCACTATCTGCCAGACACCTAACTTCTCCACTAGTCATACCTATAATGAAAAATTAATTTGATTCGGTCACATGCATAAAAGTTCTAAAAACAAATATCAATTTAAAATAATTTCATTTATTAAATGATGGTAATTAATTAAAACTTAATATCCAAAAAACAAATCACCAACACATAATCCAAACATAAAAGAAAATTGTTCAAAAATCAACTAAAACAAAGAAGGGGTTCGGCCACTAGGTGGAATTCGGCCTCATTGTCTTATTTCAACTAAGAAAATAAGTCTATGTCTAAGATTCTAATCTTTCATAGGGATGGTATCCTCTTGAAAGTCAGAAACCTCCATCTTTGTAGTCTTTGGTTCGTCTACTTGCACGAAGTTTTTTATTCAAACTTCTTACGACGAAAATGATATTCATCTACAACCTCCTTGGGAGCTCGGCAAACACGGGACCAATGGTCCTTTGAACTACAATGATAACACATATTCGCATCTATAGTTTTAAGTGCTTTGCTTTTATTCTTAAAGTTTGGGGCCTTGGGAGCGAGGTTTTAGTGTTTCTGGGCTTTGTTTCCTCCCTTGGATAGGCCTTGACTCTTTTGACCTTAGTGGGATGACTTCTGGCGTTCCCTACCACGCCTCTTTTGGCATTTCGAGCGTTGGTTTGTGCGATAATGTGTTTTGGGCACAACAGTTACCCAAGTAGGTCGAGCTTGATGATTCTTCATCAACAGCTAGTTCTGCTTTTCAGCAATAAGTAAAACAGAGATCAAATCTGAGAACTTAATGAACTTCTGAGCTTTATATTGTTGCTGCAGGACAATATTAGAAGCAGAAAAGGTCGAATAAGTTTTCTCCAGGAGATCATCTTCAGTAAAAGTTTTGTTACAAAACTTGAGAAATGATCGGATTTGACAAACTTCAAAATTATACTCATTCATAGACTTAAAGTCTTGGAAGCGCAAATGCTGACAGTCTTATCTTGCTTTAGGCAAGAATATGTCATTTTGGTGATCAAAACGATCAGCCAAAGCGACCCATAGTGCACATGTATTCTCCTCAGCAAGATATTCAGTTTGCAGAGCGTCATAGATATGTCTTTGGATGAAGATCATATCGGTGACTTTTTCATCTTCGCCAATAGGGTTGTCTATCTTTTCTTCAATGGCGGGACACAAGTTCTTTGCAGTGAGGTGGAGCTTCACATCTTGGACCCACTTGAGGTAGTTCCTTTTAGAGACCTCCAAAACGGTGAAGTCGAGTTTGTTCAAATTCAACATGTTCCTATCACAAAATAGATGGACAAGATGTGGTTAGTGTAATGGAGAAAAAATCAATCCATTCACATAGGAGTAGAACATACAGGTTCTAATAGACATGTATTGGTTTAATTTTGCATGAAAAAACTTCAGGTTTTCATGGGTGATGTTTTTAAAAGAAAACTTCAGGTTTTCAAGCAAGGCATGATTATAAGAAACTTTAGGTTTCAAAATAATTATGAACTTCAGGTTCATATATTCTTGCAGGCAAACACAAATATATACACAGAAAAATGCAACAAGAATATGCAAGAAATAGAACTTTTAGGTCTACAATTATAATTGAATTAGTTATTTGGACTTTGGGCCAAATTAAAGTGTGGGTAAAAAAATATAAAACCAATTGGGCCTAAAATAATTAGGCGAATAAAACTCGAGGCCCAAAAAAAAAAAACTAAGCCCACGGGTGACTTTAAAAAAAAAAAGGGTGTCGTGCATTCCAGGCCCTAGAATGGGCTAGGTTTGGTCTCGGTTGGGACCGCAAGCCCACGAAGAGAGGGAAAAACGAGCCGCTGAAAGCAAGCCTCTAAAAATGCACATGGCCCGCTTCAAGTGGGTCCAAAAATTTTATTTTATTTTTTGTGTTTTTTTTCTTTTGCAGGCCGGGGGAAACAAATGGGCCCTTAAGCCCAAAGGGTTTTGAGTCATTGCAGGTGAACCTAAAGAAAAAAAACAGGCCGAGAGAGGGAGCCCAAGGTGGCTCAGGTTAGGTCCAAAAGGCATCCAAGCTGTAGCTGGGTGTATTCGTCGGGGATGATGGTGCTCAGGGTGAGTCTATAGGTCATAGGAAACTTCAAAGGTGAACGGAGATTTGAAAAAAAATCTCGACATTCTTTGTAAAACCCTAGAACTTCGAATTGGGTTTTTGAAAAATCCGATGAGATTCAATCGAATCTCGATCAATCAATGTGGGGGACGAGCTTCAGGCCGTTAAACATAGTGACCCGAGGTGTGACGATGGGTTACAGGCCACCCTGCGATGTAAGAGATGCCGTCGAGTTTCTGGGTTTTAACCTGGAGCCCGTGGCTCCGGCTTAGGGACTCGATGTGGCCATCCAAGCTTCAAGCTTGGTTCAAGGCGCAAGGTTATGGGTTCGAAGAACCCAAATCTTGATTCCTGATTTTTTTTATTTTTTTTTTAATTTTAAATTCAAATATAATTCAATTCAAGGCATATTCAATTCAATATTTTAATGTATGTACGTATATTTGATGCAATTCATGGCAAATATCAAATTCACATAATTCAATAATTATGACTATAATGCATACACAATTTATGTAGAATTTAAAATTCGAAAAACGTAAAGTTGGGTTATGCATTATGGTGAATGTTCATGTTATTAGGGCTGCAAAAATATCGAGATAAAAATCGTTGTTTTGAAAGAACATGATTGCATGATGATATGGATGAACTGGTTTGATGCAGAAAAAAAACTTCAACGTCAGATTCTTAAACGTAGCAGTAGGAGCGTGCTGATAACGTGTTGTAGTCTATTTTATCTGACAAAGGGAATAAGGCCGGCGACAAAGGTAGAGAAATTGAGAAAGATGTGTTTATAGAATTGTAGGGGAATATGTGTTGTTATCCCTCCTATATTGTGTCTTTATTTATAGTAGTAAAAGGAAAGAAGATATTCCTTCTTCCCCAAGTAATACAAGTTGTAATAGGAAATGATAACTAGAATCAAATCTAACTAGGATTTACACAATGACACTTAAACTAAGAAAGTTTACAACATATTTGTCTGTTTTCTTCACTGCAAAATGAATGTCTTAATGATTTTAACTTTTTACATGAATGATATATGAATGATTAATTAAAATATAGCTTGTTCATATAAAATGGACCATACACAATGACAATGTGTATCAAAACGTGTGTCAAAAAACTGATGTTTTATATATATATATATATATATATATATATATGTATGTATGTATGTATGTATGTATGTATATGTATGTATGTATGTATGTATTTGCAGCATTTTCTAGTTGAAAATAATACAAATTACAATAAGCCAAGACTTGGTATCTATGCACATAAGAAGCCACCATCTCTGAATATAAAATTATTTTAAAACACATTTGGATGGTTGAACGTTCAACTTTGACGACTTTCTGGCGTGCTGATTAATCATGGTGTATTGGTATTGGTCATATTACGATTAATAATCCAGTTTATTAGACTTATCAGAGTGGAATCTGGCCCTTTATAAACCCGGCTTTTCAAGCTCCCTAAACATCATTACTGCTTTTGCCAACTTCAACCAAACTCTCTTCAAACAGTTTGAGGAAACCATGGAAACCCTTTACCTTGCTTTATCTTTGGGAACTGCTTTTTTAACCTTTATCATATTTGCATTCAAAGGCAAATCAGATGATGGCAAAAACCTTCCACCAGGGAGCATGGGGTGGCCTATTGTGGGTGAATCAATCGAGTTCCTGTTCGGGAAGCCGGAAAATTTTGTGTTCAAGAGGATGAGGAGGTACTCTCCTGACATCTTCAAGACCTATATTCTTGGGGAAAAAACTGCAGTGATTTGTGGTCCTAGTGGACACAAATTTCTCTTCTCCAATGAACAAAAGTACTTCACAGCTTTTCGACCACATTCGATGCAAAAGATGTTTCGTTCATACAAGGCTGCCGCCCCCACCGCTGCTGCTGCTCCTGCTGTTGCACAACCTTCTCGTGATGAAGAAGCGAAAGTTATAAGATCGCCAGGGTTTTTGAAGCCGGAAGCATTGGTGAGGTACTTGGGGAAAATGGACTCTATCACTCAGGAACAGATGAAGGCCTATTGGGAAGGCAAAGATGTGGTCGAGGTCTACCCTTTGGCCAAGACCCTCACTCTAAGTCTTGCCTGCAGATTCTTCTTGGGTATCGATGAACCGGAGCGAATTTCAAGGCTTGTGAACAATTTTGATGATGTCACCGTTGGGATGCATTCACTTATTATCAACTTCCCAGGAACAACATTCTACAAGGCAACCAAAGCCGCAGACGCGCTGCGAAAGGAGTTGAGGATTGTGATTCAGGAGAAGAAGGCTGCGATGGCGGCAGGAGGTCCCATGCATGATATATTGTCACACATGATTGTGGCTAGTGACCCATCTGGTAAACACATGCCTGAGGCTGAGGTTGCGGATAAGATCATGGGTTTGCTCACAGCAGGATATAGCACTGTGGCTACTGCCATGACTTTCTTCATGAAATACGTTGGAGAGAGGCCAGACATCTATGCCAAGGTTCTAGCTGGTAAATACTAATCACTTCAACATAATTACTATATAATTTTTGTGATTACCAAACTGAATTTGGAGATTTGGGGTTTACATTTTTGTGCTAAAATTTGATTTGTTTTGTGAAATTCCAGAGCACAAGGAGATAGCAGACTCAAAGAAGCCAGGAGCCTTCTTGGAATGGGAAGACATCAACAAAATGAAGTATTCATGGAATGTGTTGTATGAAGTGATGAGATTCACGCCGCCACTTCAAGGAACATTTAGAGAGGCCTTGACTGATTTTACCTACGCTGGTTACACCATTCCGAAGGGCTGGAAGGTATACTGGACTGTGAGTACAGTAAACATGAACTCAGAGTACTTCCCCAACCCAGAAAAGTTTGACCCATCAAGATATGATGACCTAAGTGTATTCCCAGCTTTCACATTTGTTCCATTTGGAGGAGGCCCAAGAATGTGCCCTGGGAAAGAGTACGCTCGCCTGGCAATCCTCACTTTCGTTCACAATGTGGTCAAGAGATTCAAATGGGAAGTGGTATTTCCTAAGGAGAAGATCACCGGCGACATGATGCCAACACCGGAAAAAGGACTTCCGGTTCGCCTTACCCGTCACTAGGCATCTCAGATTGTTTTGAATTTTTTTTTTTTTCTCAGCTTTGAAATACTTGCTCCTTTGTTTTTCTTCCCTCTTTTTTTTTTTTTTTTTTTTTTTTTGCCTTCCCGTAGTGAGAAATTGCAAAATCGTGTGATCCATTACCTCTTATTTAATTAAACAAAATTAAGAACCACCTTCCTATTTGTATATTTGAAGTTGAATTACAAGAGATAACTAATACATCTAGACTCATGTCATCCATTTCCTCTTATTCTGCTATTTTCAAACTAGGCAAATTCATATGATCTTCAGATTATGAAAGTTGTCAGTACGGATCTAGTCAAGTTGATTAAAATAGTATATCTTGTGATCAAGTTTGAATTTTACTCTCTATAGTTTAAATCAATTTAGTATAGGGTATCAAATTAAAAAGTTATTTCTTGTTTCCTCAGTTAAATAGCAATCCACAAAATACCATACTATATTACTTGCTGTGAGTCTGATTTCCTATTGGTTCTTGTTGGTCGCAAAGGTTGGCCTACTAAAGTTGACGCTCAGTTGAGTGTTGGCCAACTGATAAACAATAAATAATCGTGCAAATACAAGGACAATATTTCCCCACCTTAAGACCATCTACAATGGTTGGACTAAAAGCTAAATTTTTTAGTCCGAAAAATTTAGCTTTTTACCCAGAAACAGTTTTTTTACTCCAACCGTTCTGGCCTAAAATTTTAGCCCAGGATTATTAAAGAATGAACTTAGGCTATTTTATTCCTTAAATTAATTTTTTTTTAAATAAATATGTAGACTATCGTAAATTAATTTTATGAACATTTTAATCTAAAAATATTTAAATTCCGATAAATATTGAAAAATCACTAAATTTTCCACAAAAGCAAGCCTTCAACTTTCAATTCACCAATAGTTCCGCCGCCATTGCAATTTTCTTGAAACTTTGCAATGATTTTATCCTAGAAAACTTTCTTATTTTGATTTGTGCCAACTACACCATCTTCGCTAACAGAAACCCATGCCAAGCATAAAGCAACATTTTCCTCACAAGTCCAATTACGACCTCTAATATGCTCTCTTGCCATGTTGAATAATTTGGAAATGGAAAGAAATGGTAGAAAGATAAATTGGAAGAATTGTACGAGAAAATTGAGTTTTGTGTGGATGTTTGAACAAATACATAGGTATTTATAGAGTTTTTGGGTGAATTTTGAGTTAAATAATTTTTTTTTTTACTGTTAGATTTGATTATATTCGATCTCAGTTGTTGGATTCAATGTATTTTAAAATAACATATTCTAAAAAAAATTAAATTTGAATATGGACCGTTGGATCAACCAACGGGCCTTAGATCTCAATCCTTGGTTTAAAAATAGAGCCGTTGGGGTTTTTTTGGGTGGTCGACAACCTATGACAGAGAGGCCTACCCCTGTCGGGCAATGTCTGCAAACCCATCACGTGGGCACGTTGGATAGTGACCAGGCCAAGACTAGCCCAACTGCTCGCGAGTCCACTCGAATTTGGGGGGGGGGGTATTTGGCGCAGCTTTGGCATTTGGCTTTTAGCCCAAAGATTTGCCTTGGGTTGGAGTGGGTTTAGGGGGGGAATAAGGGGGGGGGGAATTTGGCATTTAGCCCATTGTTGGAGATGGTCTAAGAAATTGGCTGGCGATTTTTGACATAATTAAAAACCATTTTGCTATTTAATATTTAAAGTTTTTGTTTTTTTTTTTTTGTAAAAGATAAATTTTGTTAAATTAACCACTGAAGTTCGAACTCACACCATCACTTTCCTATTTAATATTTGAAGTTGAATTAGAAGAGATAATAAATATATCGAGACTCATGAAATCCATTAACTGAATTTTTATGGATTTATAATCCATGAATTTTTATGGAATTTAATTGATTTGTAGAGATTTCTTAAAAATTTTGATTCAATTCCCTCAAAATCTCAAGGGGAGAGGTGAGATTTGTGGATGCTTAAAATACACTACGAACTCTCTCCAATTCCCTCTAATTCCTCAACTTTCTCAAATTCTTTAAAATCAATTTCTAATTGAATACACTTGGAATATTATAAACTTCTTTAAAATCCTAATTGGATACACAAGGATTTCTAAGGATTTTAATAAACTATCTTAAAATTCTAGTTGAATACACTTTAAATTTCAGAGAATCACTTAAAATCCTGATGAATACCTCTAAATTCATTAAAAGAATTAAAATTCTTCAAAATTCCAATTGAATACACCCCCATTAGTTTCAATTTCGGAAGTTTGCATTATCGGAAATTATCTGAAATCTCAAATGGGTTTTGTATCAGAAATTTCGTAACATAATTTGGATTTCTTATATTTTGAAGACTTTAAAATTGTTAAAATTTTTATGTATCCACAAGTAATTTTTTTTTTAATTTTCGTGATTATTGTAGGCCTATATGTGTTCAACATAAAATCATATTAAACAAGAAATAGTTACATTCTTTATTTTTAATATTTAATAATATAATTAAATATAAAAAATAAAAATAAAGCATATCTAAATACATGGTAAAATAAGAATATGCATGGTTTTTTTTATAGTGTTAAGTTTGAAAATTTTCAAAATTTCAGATTGGATAAGTAGATTTCAAATGCCAACCAAAATTCTCGCAATTGGAAATGTTGATACTCAAAACAAAATTTTATTATTTGGATTAAAATTTCCAATTCAACTTCCACTCCTGCTATACCTCACCGGGAAGGTTGGTAAACGCCAAGATGAATAAGAAGAAATAGATAAGGAGATGCATGTAACGGAAAGTCCCTTATGTGAAGGGAAGATCTTTATAAAGCCAATTATGGAAGCCGGCGAACCATCATGGGAAGCCTCAAAGCTGAATTAGTTGACCACCGCTTGAGGTGCCCATGACGTATGCGGGTGTTATTGTAAGTACCTTGGTGCTTAACATCTCTTGTATTATGCATCTCTCGCGATTTAATTTGCTATTTTGTTTCGTTGAATTAAAGCTTTTGAATCATCTACCACGGTTCTAGATTTGTATTTCAAACAATATGTTTTACATTCGATTTCTGGTATTTGTGAAGCACATGATGGTACGTAGTTAGGAAGAGATGTTTATATGTGTCTTCCTAGTCCCCGGAAGAATTGATTTCATGACAAAGCCACCGTCTAGTCTTTTATTTTTTATTTTTAAATTCAAGCTTTTGAATCTACAACAATCGACGCCAAGTTTAGAAATAATCATCCCACAAAATTCGAAAAAGCATTTCGATAATTATTTCGTTTTCAGTTTTTGTATTTTCTTTTTTAATTTTTGAGAAAAATGAAAACTAGAAGCTGAAAACCCAAATCTGAAATGAGAACTAAAAACTTAAAACGGAGATGGTTAGCAAACGTTGAACAAAATGTATAGAAATCACTTTGGCATGGTGCCCTTTCCAATTTAATCAGAGGGAAAATGAAGAAGAAAAACATGCTTTAATAGTATTCAGTCCAATAAACTTCTAATCATCTAATCTTGCTACAAATTACACAAGTTAAACAAGTAAAAAGGTGCCTCCAAGCCAACAAGATTCCCTGTATTGTGAGGATAGGAGGAACGTCTATCTTACGCAACCATACCTTCACTTTGCAAAAATGTTGTTTTCATGACTTGAGTCAGTGACCTTTTTGGTCACAAATGAATAACATTTCCGATGCACCAAGACTCAGCCTCACACAAGTTAAACAAGTAAATAACAATTTTGGTACCGAAGCTTTAGTAATGCACTAGTTAAGTAGAGAATTCCAGCAAACAGGTTTCTGTTGTGACCATAAACCCCTTCATGACATGAACACATAAATGCTAACATCTGCAAATTGAAGGACCACCTAGCAATAAATTTAGTGGAGCAAGTAACCATGTGTTTTATGAATATATGATTAATGTTATTGCAAGTTGAAGTTTGAATATTTTATATCAAACCAAGCCCTCCTTCTGGAGAATATTCAAAATTTGTCACTTTTGGTGTGCTACTGCTAACTCAAAGTTGTTGACACAGTTGAATCTTTCCCTATAAAACCCCAACTTTCCAAGCTTCCTACACACCACTCCTCTTGCTAACTTCAATCAATCTCAGCTAAGTATTTGAGACCTGATCAGCTCCAAATTCCAACCATGGAGACTTTGTACCTTATATTCTCTTTAGGTGCTGCTTTCTTAGCCTTTACAATCTTTGCATTCAAAGGAAAATCAGATGAGGGCAAAAACCTCCCACCAGGAAGCATGGGGTGGCCTATTGTGGGTGAATCGATCGAGTTCCTGTTCGGGAAGCCAGAAAATTTTGTGTTCAAGAGGATGAGGAGATACTCTCCTGACATCTTCAAGACCTATATTCTTGGGGAGAAAACTGCAGTGATTTGTGGTCCTAGTGGACACAAATTTCTCTTCTCCAATGAACAAAAGTACTTCACAGCTTTTCGACCACATTCGATGCAAAAGATGTTTCGATCATACAAGGCTGCCGCCCCCACCGCTGCTGCTGCTCCTGCTGTTGCACAACCTTCACGTGATGAAGAAGCGAAAGTTATACGATCGCCAGGGTTTTTGAAGCCGGAAGCACTGGTTAGGTACCTGGGGAAAATGGACTCTGTCACCCAGGAACAGATGAAGGCCTACTGGGAAGGCAAAGATGTGGTCGAGGTCTACCCTTTGGCCAAGACCCTCACTCTAAGTCTTGCCTGCAGATTCTTCCTGGGGATCGATGATTCCGAGCGAATTGCAAGGCTGGTGAGCAACTTTGATGATGTTACTGTTGGTATGCATTCACTTATTATCAACTTCCCCGGAACAACATTCTACAAGGCAACCAAAGCGGCCGATGCGCTGCGAAAGGAGTTGAGGATTGTGATTCAGGAGAAGAAGGCTGCAATGGCCGCAGGAGGGCCCATGCATGATATATTGTCACACATGATCGTGGCTAGTGATCCATCCGGCAAACACATGCCCGAGGCTGAGGTCGCGGACAAGATCATGGGCTTATTGACCGCAGGATATAGCACTGTGGCCACTGCCATGACATTCTTCATGAAATATGTTGGAGAGAGGCCAGACATTTATGCCAAGGTCCTAGCTGGTAAATACCAATCACTTCAACTTAACATTTCTACTTAATTTTCATTAATTTTGGTCTTACCAAATCCAATTTGGAGCATATTGGTCACATTTTTTTGGTTCTAAAGTTTGATTTGTCTTGTTAAATTCAGAGCACAAGCAGATCGCAGACTCAAAGAAGCCAGGAGACTTTTTGGAATGGGAAGACATCAACAAAATGAAGTACTCATGGAACGTGTTGTATGAAGTGATGAGATTCACGCCGCCACTTCAAGGAACATTTAGAGAGGCCTTGACTGATTTTACCTATGCCGGTTACACCATTCCGAAGGGCTGGAAAGTATATTGGACTGTGAGTACAGTAAACATGAACTCAAAGTACTTCCCCAATCCAGAAAAGTTTGACCCATCAAGATATGATGACCTAAGTGTATTCCCAGCTTTCACCTTTGTTCCATTTGGAGGGGGGCCAAGAATGTGCCCTGGGAAAGAGTACGCTCGCCTAGCGATACTCACTTTCGTTCACAATGTGGTCAAGAGGTTCAAATGGGAAGTGGTATTTCCCAAGGAGAGGATCACCGGCGACATGATGCCAACACCGGAAAAAGGACTTCCGGTTCGCCTTACCCGTCATTAGGCATCTCAGATCGTGTTGAATTTTTTTCTCAGCTTTGAAATACTTGCTCCTCCTTTTTTTCTTTCTTTTATTCACCTTCATGGCTTCCTGTAGTGAGAAATTGCAAAATCATGTGATATATTACCTTTTATTTAATTAAACAAAATTAAAAATCACTTTCGTATTTAATATTTGAATTTTTTTTTTTTGGTAAATGATAAATTTTGTTAGATTATCCATCGAATATCGAGCTCAAGCCGTCATTTTCCTATTTAACATTGAAGTTGAATTAGAAGAGATAATAAATATATCGAGACTCATAAGATCCTTTACTTCTTATTCTGCTATTTTCAAATTAGGTAAATTCATGTGATCTTCAAATTATGAAAGTTGTCGTTGCAAATCTAGTCAAATTGATTTTAAGTAGTATATTATGCGATCTAGTTTAAGTTTCATTCTCAGTAATTTACATAAATTTAGTATCAAATTAGAAATCCTCGGTTAAATAGCAATCCACGAATACCATTACTAAATTACTTGCAGTGAGTCTGATTTCCTGTTGGTTGTTGTTGGTCGCCAAGGTTGGCCTACTAAAGTTGACGTTCAGTTGAATGTTGACCAAAGGATAAACCTCAATAAATAGTCGTGCAAATACAAGTGCAATAATCGTGCAGTCCGCGCCCTTATATATTAGTTTCAAGTTCGGAAGTTTGCATTATCAGAATTTATCTGAAATTTCGAATTAGTTTTGTATCATAAATTTCATAACATAATTTGGATCTTTTATATTTTGATGACTTTAAAATTGTTAAAAAATTTATGTATCCACAGGTCAATATTTTTTTTGAATTTTTGTGATTATTGTAGGGGTATATGTGTTCAACATAAATCATATTAAACAAGATAAAATAGTTACATTTTTTATTTTTAATATTTAATAGTATAATTAAGTATAAAAAAACAAAAATAAAGCATATCTAAATACATGATAAAATAAGAATATGCATGGTTTTTTTTATAGTGTTAAGTTTAAAAATTTTCAAAATTTCGGATCGAATAAGTAGATTTCAAATGCCATCCAAAATTCTAACAATTGGAAATGTTGGGACTCAAAACAAAATTTTATTATTTAGATTAAAGGTTGGTAACCACCAAGATGAATAAGAAGAAACAGATGAGAAGAAACAGATGAGGAGATGCATGTAACGGACCGGGGGAGGGGGTGGTGGTGGGAAGGTTGGTAACCGCCAAGATGAATAAGAAGAAACAGATGAGGAGATGCATGTAACGGAAAGTCCCTTATGCGAGGGGAAGATCTTTATAAAGCCAATTATGGAAGCCGGCTGAGAAGCCTCAAGGCTGAATTAATTGGCCACCGCTTCAGGTGCCCATGACGTACGCGGGTGTTATTGTAAGTACCTTGGTGCTTAACATCACTTGTATTATGTATCTCTCGCCATTTAATTTGCTATTTTGTTTCCTTGAATTAAGAGTGATGTTATTCATACCAAGTTTTTGTATCATATTTCTATACCACTTTAGGTAGCATCTGATGTGGACAGCCACATCATTTGAAAAATTTGCAAAACTCAAGGAAATGAAGTAGAAAGACTCCTCGTATAGCACAATCATCATTTAATTAACTAGTTGTCTTAATTATTAGTCTATTAAATAGTGAACTAAATTTAGAAATATGATTTATTCAAGTGATGTGGCTGTTCACATCAAATAACACCTAAGGTGGTATGAAAATGTGGTACAAAAACATGATATGAATAGCATTACTCTTGAATTAAAGCTTTTGAATCACCTACCACAGTTCTAGATTTGTATTTCACACAGTATGTTTTGCATTCAATTCTGGTGTCTGTGAAGCACATGATAGTAGTTAGGGAGAGATGTTTATGTGGGTCTTCCTAGCCCTTGAAGGAATTAATTTCATGACAAAGCCACTGTCTAGTATTTTATTTTTTATTTTTAAATTAAAGCTTTTGAATCTACAACAATCGATGCCAAGTTTAGAAATAATCATCCAACGAAATTCGAAGAAGCATTTCGATAATTATTTGGTTTTCAGTTTTTGTATTTTTTTTAATTTTTGAAAAAAAGAAAACTGGAAGTTGAAAACCCAAATCTGAAATGAGAACTAAAAACTTAAAACAGAGATGGTTAGCAAACGTTGAACAAAATGTATAGAAATCACTTTGGCATGGTGCCCTTTCCAATTTAATCAGAGAGAAAATGAAGAAGAAAAACATGCTTTTATAGTATTCAGTCCAATAAACTTCTAATCATCTAATCTTGCTACAAATTACACAAGTTAAACAAGTAAAAGGGTGCCTTCAAGCCAACAAGGCTCTTTGTTTTGTGAGGATCGGAGGAGGAACGCTTATCTTGCGCAGCCATACCTTTGCTTTGCAAAAATGTTTTTTTCACAACTCGAATCAGTAACCTTTTTGGTCACAAATGAGCAACATTTCCAATGCACCAATAGTCACCCTCACACAAGTTAAACGAGTACGTAACAATTTTGGTACCGGAGCTTTAGTAATGCACTAGTTAAGTAGAGAATTCCAACAAACAGGTTTCTGTTGTGACCATAAACCCCTTCATGTTCACATGAATGCTAACATCGGCAAATTGAAGGACCACCTAGCAATAAACTTAGTGGAGCAAGTAACCATGTGTTTTATGAATATATGATTAATGTTACTGCAGGTTCAAGTTTGAATATTTTATATCAAACCAAGTCCTCCTTCTGAAGAATATTCAAAGTTTGTCATTTTTGGTGTGCTACTGCTAACTCAAAGTTGTTGACACAGTTGAATCTTTCCCTATAAAACCCCAACTTTCCAAGCTTCCTACACACCACTCCTCTTGCTAACTTCAATCAGTCTCAGCTAAGTATTTGAGACCTGATCAGCTCCAAATTCCAACCATGGAGACTTTGTACCTTATATTCTCTTTAGGTGCTGCTTTCTTAGCCTTTACAATCTTTGCATTCAAAGGAAAATCAGATGATGGCAAAAACCTCCCACCAGGAAGCATGGGGTGGCCTATTGTGGGTGAATCGATCGAGTTCCTGTTCGGGAAGCCAGAAAATTTTGTGTTCAAGAGGATGAGGAGGTACTCTCCTGACATCTTCAAGACCTATATTCTTGGGGAAAAAACTGCAGTGATTTGTGGTCCTAGTGGACACAAATTTCTCTTCTCCAATGAACAAAAGTACTTCACAGCTTTTCGACCACATTCGATGCAAAAGATGTTTCGATCATACAAGGCTGCCGCCCCCACCGCTGCTGCTGCTCCTGCTGTGGCACAACCTTCACGTGATGAAGAAGCGAAAGTTATAAGATCGCCAGGGTTTTTGAAGCCGGAAGCACTGGTTAGGTACTTGGGGAAAATGGACTCTGTCACCCAGGAACAGATGAAGGTCTATTGGGAAGGCAAAGATGTGGTCGAGGTCTACCCTTTGGCCAAGACCCTCACTCTAAGTCTTGCCTGCAGATTCTTCCTGGGGATCGATGATTCCGAGCGAATTGCAAGGCTGGTGAGCAACTTTGATGATGTTACTGTTGGTATGCATTCACTTATTATCAACTTCCCCGGAACAACATTCTACAAGGCAACCAAAGCGGCCGATGCGCTGCGAAAGGAGTTGAGGATTGTGATTCAGGAGAAGAAGGCTGCAATGGCCGCAGGAGGTCCCATGCATGATATATTGTCACACATGATCGTGGCTAGTGATCCATCCGGCAAACACATGCCCGAGGCTGAGGTCGCGGACAAGATCATGGGCTTATTGACCGCAGGATATAGCACTGTGGCCACTGCCATGACATTCTTCATGAAATATGTTGGAGAGAGGCCAGACATTTATGCCAAGGTCCTAGCTGGTAAATACCAATCACTTCAACTTAACGTTTCTACTTAACTTTCATTAATTTTGGTCTTACCGAATCCAATTTGGAGCATATTGGTCACATTTTTTTGGTGCTAAAGTTTGATTTGTCTTGTTAAATTCAGAGCACAAGCAGATTGCAGACTCAAAGAAGCCAGGAGACTTTTTGGAATGGGAAGACATCAACAAAATGAAGTACTCATGGAACGTGTTGTATGAAGTGATGAGATTCACGCCGCCACTTCAAGGAACATTTAGAGAGGCCTTGACTGATTTTACCTATGCCGGTTACACCATTCCGAAGGGCTGGAAAGTATATTGGACTGTGAGTACAGTAAACATGAACTCAAAGTACTTCCCCAATCCAGAAAAGTTTGACCCATCAAGATATGATGACCTAAGTGTATTCCCAGCTTTCACATTTGTTCCATTTGGAGGGGGGCCAAGAATGTGCCCTGGGAAAGAGTACGCTCGCCTCGCGATACTCACTTTCGTTCACAATGTGGTCAAGAGGTTCAAATGGGAAGTGGTATTTCCCAAGGAGAAGATCACCGGCGACATGATGCCAACACCGGAAAAAGGACTTCCGGTTCGCCTTACCCGTCATTAGGCATCTCAGATCGTTTTGAATTTTTTTCTCAGCTTTGAAATACTTGCTCCTCCTTTTTTTTCTTTCTTTTATTCACCTTCATGGCTTCCTGTAGTGAGAAATTGCAAAATCATGTGATATATTACCTTTTATTTAATTAAACAAAATTAAAAATCACTTTCGTATTTAATATTTGAATTTTTTTTTTTTTTTTTTGGGTAAATGATAAACTTTGTTAGATTAGCCATCAAAGATCGAGCTCAAGCCGTCATTTTCCTATTTAACATTGAAGTTGAATTAGAAGAGATAATAAATATATCGAAACTCATGAGATCCATTACTTCTTATTCTGCTATTTTCAAATTAGGTAAATTCATGTGATCTTCAAATTATGAAAGTTGTCATTGCAAATCTAGTCAAATTGATTTTAAGTAGTATATTATGCGATCTAGTTTAAGTTTCACTCTCAGTAATTTACATAAATTTAGTATCAAATTAGAAATCCTCAGTTAAATAGCAATCCACGAATACCATTACTAAATTACTTGCAGTGAGTCTGATTTCCTGTTGTTGTTGTTGGTCGCCAAGGTTGGCCTACTAAAGTTGACGCTCAGATGAATGTTGACCAAAGGATAAACCTCAATAAATAGTCGTGCAAATACAAGTGCAATAATCGTGCAGTCCGCGCCCTTATATATTAGTTTCAAGTTCGGAAGTTTGCATTATCAGAATTTATCTGAAATTTCGGATTAGTTTTGTATCATAAATTTCATAACATAATTTGGATCTTTTATATTTTGAAGACTTTAAAATTGTTAAAAAATTTATGTATCCACAAGTCAATATTTTTTTTGAATTTTTGTGACAATTTATGTATAATTAAGTATTGACCTGTGGATACATAAATTTTTACGTATCCGAAATTTTGAATATTTATGTATCCACAGGTCAACATGTTTTGAATTTATGTATCCAATGCACCAATAGCCATCCTCACACAAGTTAAACGAGTACGTAACAATTTTGGTACCGAAGCCTTAGTAATGCACTAGTTAAGTAGAGAATTCCAGCAAACAGGTTTCTGTTGTGACCATAAACCCCTTCATGTTCACATGAATGCTAACATCGGCAAATTGAAGGACCACCTAGCAATAAACTTAGTGGAGCAAGTAACCATGTGTTTTATGAATATATGATTAATGTTACTGCAGGTTCAAGTTTGAATATTTTATATCAAACCAAGTCCTCCTTCTGAAGAATATTCAAAGTTTGTCATTTTTGGTGTGCTACTGCTAACTCAAAGTTGTTGACACAGTTGAATCTTTCCCTATAAAACCCCAACTTTCCAAGCTTCCTACACACCACTCCTCTTGCTAACTTCAATCAGTCTCAGCTAAGTATTTGAGACCTGATCAGCTCCAAATTCCAACCATGGAGACTTTGTACCTTATATTCTCTTTAGGTGCTGCTTTCTTAGCCTTTACAATCTTTGCATTCAAAGGAAAATCAGATGATGGCAAAAACCTCCCACCAGGAAGCATGGGGTGGCCTATTGTGGGTGAATCGATCGAGTTCCTGTTCGGGAAGCCAGAAAATTTTGTGTTCAAGAGGATGAGGAGGTACTCTCCTGACATCTTCAAGACCTATATTCTTGGGGAAAAAACTGCAGTGATTTGTGGTCCTAGTGGACACAAATTTCTCTTCTCCAATGAACAAAAGTACTTCACAGCTTTTCGACCACATTCGATGCAAAAGATGTTTCGATCATACAAGGCTGCCGCCCCCACCGCTGCTGCTGCTCCTGCTGTGGCACAACCTTCACGTGATGAAGAAGCGAAAGTTATAAGATCGCCAGGGTTTTTGAAGCCGGAAGCACTGGTTAGGTACTTGGGGAAAATGGACTCTGTCACCCAGGAACAGATGAAGGCCTATTGGGAAGGCAAAGATGTGGTCGAGGTCTACCCTTTGGCCAAGACCCTCACTCTAAGTCTTGCCTGCAGATTCTTCCTGGGGATCGATGATTCCGAGCGAATTGCAAGGCTGGTGAGCAACTTTGATGATGTTACTGTTGGTATGCATTCACTTATTATCAACTTCCCCGGAACAACATTCTACAAGGCAACCAAAGCGGCCGATGCGCTGCGAAAGGAGTTGAGGATTGTGATTCAGGCGAAGAAGGCTGCAATGGCCGCAGGAGGTCCCATGCATGATATATTGTCACACATGATCGTGGCTAGTGATCCATCCGGCAAACACATGCCCGAGGCTGAGGTCGCGGACAAGATCATGGGCTTATTGACCGCAGGATATAGCACTGTGGCCACTGCCATGACATTCTTCATGAAATATGTTGGAGAGAGGCCAGACATTTATGCCAAGGTCCTAGCTGGTAAATACCAATCACTTAAACTTAACATTTCTACTTAATTTTCATTAATTTTGGTCTTACCAAATCCAATTTGGAGCATATTGGTCACATTTTTTTGGTGCAAATGCTTGACTTGTCGTGTTAAATTCAGAGCACAAGCAAATTGCAGACTCAAAGAAGCCAGGAGACTTTTTGGAATGGGAAGACATCAACAAAATGAAGTACTCATGGAACGTGTTGTATGAAGTGATGAGATTCACGCCGCCACTCCAAGGAACATTTAGAGAGGCCTTGACTGATTTTACCTACGCCGGTTACACCATTCCGAAGGGCTGGAAAGTATATTGGACTGTGAGTACAGTAAACATGAACTCAGAGTACTTCCCCAGCCCAGAAAAGTTTGACCCATCAAGATATGATGACCTAAGTGCATTCCCAGCTTTCACATTTGTTCCATTTGGAGGGGGGCCAAGAATGTGCCCTGGGAAAGAGTACGCTCGCCTAGCGATACTCACTTTCGTTCACAATGTGGTCAAGAGGTTCAAATGGGAAGTGGTATTTCCTGATGAGAAGATCACCGGCGACATGATGCCAACACCGGAAAAAGGACTTCCGGTTCGCCTTACTCGTCACTAGGCATCTCAGATTGTTTTGTATATTTTTTCTCAGCCTTAAAATAAGGAAGTTTTAATAAAAATGGCCTAACACTATTTATTCTTAATCAAAATGACATTTTGTTTATGAAATGTCTATAATGGATCAAGCTATTTTCTTTATTTACTCTAATACCATTATTTCTTTATTGTAGCAGAGTTCACAATGATATTAACATTTCTGTCTGATCAAAATACATTATTTTACATGATGTTGTTCAACTTATGCTAATTTGCTGCCAGCTCTTCATGCTTGTATCATGTTGTCAATGTTATGCAGCTATTCTTCTATCAAACTGTTCCAACACTGTTCGTCGCCTCCTACTAGCTCTGCTTCTTTTTCTCTTTCTTCTTTTACCTTGTAATACATATCTTTTGTTTATCCTTTGAAATTTTGAGCCTTCTAGTATGACTGATGATTGGGTTTTAACTTACTGTAAATATACATTTCTTATTCTTTTGCTACTAATATCTTATCATATGTAAAATTTTCAAACTCATCTAAGACTGACATTTCAATCCCTCGAAATCTTAAAATATTTTTGTATGAAGGAGTCCACCTGTGTGGGGAGATATGTGATAATCTAAAGGACTCGTCATTAATCATGGCAATATGCCTAGCTTTCTCCTTATGCATATGTACATACCAATCTGGAGGAATATTGATAAAATTTGTACAAATTTCTTTCTACTGTTCTAGATAATATTCTGCTGCTTTTATAAGCCTTTCAGGAAATGATTCTAGTTGGGAAATTTGGTTAATAAAGATTTTATCAAGATAGTCAAACTCTAATATTAAAGCTGGGGTAACTTTTACTATATTATGTTTTTTATGATGCTCATAACTAAAATGTCATGGTCTAAAATCTCTTAAGTTAATCTTGACCACAACTATACTAATTTCTGGTTTACAAATACAATTTTCTGTACTATCACAAATACATGGTGAATATATTTTTGTAATAATATTCATCCCTGATTTTGGATCAAAGATTGACTGATACAAAGCACATTGTAATTGTAATTATAACTCTTTCATGGAATGTGATGCTCTGCTCAGGATCTCATTTTGCATATCTGGTAACATTATTCTTAATTTTGCTTTTGAAATTTCTTCTAATAGGATATCATTTATTATTAAGTCTAAATGTTCCTAATAAAACTTTCATATCTATCTTGCCTTTCTTTGTAATTCAGATGTTGATGCTGCTCATTATTTTGATGCTACTCCATTTTAATGTCTTCTTCTAAGAACTCAACTTAATCTCTTCTATAGGCTCATTAGCCTCTTGTTCTATGGGTTCAATAACCTCTTTTCCTTTATTCTTATGCTGATCAATTTCTAAATTTATTTTCAATTCTCTTTTCAGGATGTCACTTGCATTTTGTTGCATTTTAAGAGATTGGAGTTCTTGGTTCATTTTGGTAAACTTACTAAGTAATGACTCATGGTCTCTAAAAATGACTTAAAAATTGTACTCAAGATAATGAATATGATGCTGATTTTGATGGAAATTAAAATTAAAGTTATCAAACTTTTGTTCTAAGACCTTAATTAGTTTTTCATGACCTAACCTCATACTTGGCTATTTGATTTGGATATTCCAAAAGTTATTTAAGAGAACCTGTTGCCTATCAGAGAGTTTTGGTACCCTTGACCTATACCTCAGAGTTGGATTTCTGATTCCTTCAACAAGAGTGCCACTAAAGTTGAAAGTGGGTACTGGTGGTGATGTTGGTCTGCTTAAGCTATTTTGGAATCCATTGAATGATGAAGGTCCATGGTGCATCATTATGCTATTGAAATGTGCTCTTCTGCCTTGTGGTCTTGTGCTATTTGAGAATGATGGTCCATGATATTCCATTCATGTTCAACGAATTAATCTTGATAAGATATCAGTTAATATATTGTCATTACTTTTTATATGTTCAAAAATTGGTTTAAAATCATTTCCTGTAATTGAATCAATAAAATTAATCCATCTTCGGGCTACCTATTTAGTAGCATGTATTTTGTTATACTAAGAAATTATATTTTGACAATCTTTTCTAATCGTATATACTTCATTATGTAAAAATAAAGAAAATGCCTCAAGTGAGTTAATTATTCCTAAAATTTCTAAATGTGTTAATGGTAATCTTCACTGTACATCACTAAATTTTCCTGATGAATATCTATAAACTTATTTGTCGACTTTAGTGACTCCTTATACTTTTTTGGTATAGTATAACTGCCAATCATAATGATGAAGCATGTATTTCAACTATTTTTTAGTTATCATCTAATGGTAATGTTAATGGTTTCAGTTGAGTAATTTCTTCCTTTATATTTTGAACTAATTTAATATATTCACTATTAAAATATTTTTGTCATGTTTCGCTAGTTTTACCTTGTAATACTGCTATTTTTCTTCCAAAATCAGAGATAAATTTGTTTGCATAATTTCATAATCCTAAAAATGCTTGTAACTGTTTTTTATCTTCTAACTTATCTTGAAATTCTAATACCTTTTTAACTATATGATCTTGTAATTGTATTGTACCTGACTTAATATACATTCCTAATGCTATTTTATTTTTGCTAATTACAATTCCATTATTGATAAATTTTTGTAAAACTATCTCTAAGTGATTTCTATGTTCATTTCTATTTTTATTATGTACTAAAATATCATCTACATAAACACTACAAAATTTATCATATTTATTGAAAATTTGGTTCATCTTTCCTTGAAAGATCGATAGAGCATTTTTAAATCCAAATGACATAACAAGCCACTCAGAATATCCTTCTGAACAAGTAAAGGCTATCCACTCAATTGATTCTTTTGCTAATCGTATTTGTCAAAATCCTGATTTACAATCAAATTTACTAAAATATTTACTCTCTTGAATTTTATTTATAAGCTCCTCCTTATTTGGTAACTTATAACTATCTTTATATGTATTATCATTTAATCTCTTATAATTATAAATTATTCTATCATTACCTCTCTTTAGTTCTGAATGTTTTCTCATAATAAATGTTGCTGATCTATGTTTAGATTTAGTGGTCTAATTACTTTTAAATTTAACAACTCTTTTATTTGATGCTCAAACTCTTGTTTATCTATTAAACTACAAGATATATCAGCTATCTTTATGTTTAAATCTGGATTAATTATATCTAATTTTGCTATTATTTAATTTTTACTCCAATATAAATGTGGGTCTTCTCCTATAATCCTAGTTTGTTTTGCTAATTGTAATAATTCTTCTAAACTCTTTGGTCTATCTAACTGTAATATTTCTATACGGGTTCCATCTTCTAAAATCGGATATTCATGTTCAAATATTTCTTTATCAAACTCTTTTATATTGTTATGCTCATCAGTTTCTTTTAAGTTTTCTAAATAATGACTATCTTGACCACTAGATTCTTCTATACTTATACTTTTGTATGCTTCTACAGTATTACTTTGATCATTTATTGTAATGCCTCTTTTGAAAAATGTTATGTTAGGATTCATAAATAAAAAACCTTGCAAACTTTTCAAAAAGTTTAAACCTAAAATGAATGGGTATGATCCTAATGGTGAAGCAAATGTTAATGGTAAATTAAATTGTTGTTTTTCTACTTTAATAGACTCATTATTAATATAATGTATTAAATAAACTAGTCTCTCATCAAACTGTATTATTCTCACTGGTTTTACTAATTTTTGTCTACATTTTTTGGTACTAACTCTTCTCTTATGAAATTTTTGTGCTTCCTGTATCTATCATGGTTGTTGTTTATATTTTTTGTTTTTTTTTGCTATTTCTATTTCACAATTTATGGTAATTAAAGAACTATTTTTTTGCTTTTCTATACTATAAACAATATTTCTTAATATTTTAGTATTTTCTTGTGATTCTGCTGAATTAATTTCTAATAACCTATTACTATAACATTTTTCACACAATTTTGAATATGTATTATAATATTTATTTGCAACTAACTTGCTACACTTATGATATTTTTTTGGCCAACCTAAATTTATATATGTATACTCTTCTTCATGTTGTTCTTCTATGAATGCACACATATATTCTTCTAAATCACTATTTAAACTACTTGATTCTTCCGAGTCTGAATCTATCATATTTATACTTTCTATACTATAAATACTCTCATTATCACTTAAATCATTTAAACTATATATTGACTGTATATCCTCATCCTCTTCTAACTTAAACAACACCATCAAATGTACTTTTTCTCTTGGCTGTTTTCCTAATTTTGGACATTTAGGTCTAATATGATAAACTTCTCCACATAAATAACATTTACAACTACTGTTATCTTTTGATGCTTTATATTTTCTAATCCAAGGTCTACCACTTCTTTTATTAAATTGTTTTGGAATATATTTTCTCTTCCTATATGTTCTTGAATGTTTTATGCTGAAATTCTAATGTTGTTTGTAAGATTTATACGACCTATATTTCTTTTTGTATATTTTCTTATGCTTCTTTTTCTTATGACAACTATACTGTTGTGGTATATCTATATTTTTACAATTCATGTAAAATTGTTTCCTAATCTGTTTCTTAGCTTTTA
Organism: Pyrus communis; assembly: GCF_041283825.1. Lineage (NCBI taxonomy): Eukaryota > Viridiplantae > Streptophyta > Magnoliopsida > Rosales > Rosaceae > Pyrus > Pyrus communis. Next base: position 6,240,387 of record NC_142569.1, read on the forward strand.
TTTGAATACATTATTGTTTAAGTATATCATATACATGTTGAATTCTAGGTCGTATTGCAATATAATTTTTCTTTGGATGCTTTTGCCATTCATTCCAAATCTTTTCACCTATTGGTTGTTTTATTTTTGTCATATAAGTATCTAATTAATTAATATCACTAATTCTACATGTTCTTCCTAAATATTTAAAGAAATATGTAGTATACTCAGCTATATACTGTAAATCACAAATTTGTAATTGTTCTAAATTTATAATTGCTCTTATTTGTTCTTGTTCGCTTCTGCCATCTAACCTATTATGATCTAAAATTTCTTGCTTAATCAAGGTAACAAAACCATCAATATGAAAATGTGTTTTAGCTACCTGATGCTACTAGAAATAATAAAAAACTAAACCATCTAAAGTATGCTCAAAGTAATCTAATATATTTTGTGAATTACTAAAATCTAACATTAATGCTGCATGTACGCAACCTTTCTCCCATCTCTCAATCGTCATTTCCCAATCTTGTGGATCTACATTATCTAAATTTAATATATTTTCTGCTATATTAATCTGTTATAGTCCTCTCAAATATGAAATCCCATTTTTTCTAGATGGTTTTATCATACTTTCTTCTATGTAATCTACTCCAACTTGTTCTTTATATTGTTCATTTGTTGGTCTCAAAAATTGTTGATTAGTTCTACTTGTGTATCCTGGATTTCTACTCCTGATGTACTACTTTATTCTGCTGGATTACATTCTACTTTCAATTCTAATAAATTATTATATTCTTTTGATCCTACAATATGTTCTACTCCTATTTCTAAGATTAATTTTTTCATCTCTTCATCTGAAATTCTATGTAATCCTAAATCATATGTCTTATATTTTTCTAAATATTGATCTTCATCTAAATGATCAATTATCTACTATAAGCTAATTGTCTTGTAAAAAACAGAGCACAAAGATATTGTAGACTCAAAGAAGCCAAAAGACTTACTGGAGTGGGAAGACATCAACAAGATGAAGTACTCATGGAATGTGTTGTATGAAGTGATGAGATTCACACAGCCACTTCAAGGAATTCAGAGAGGACTTGACTGATTTTACCTACGCCGGTTACACCATTCCGAAGCGCTGGAAGGTCTACTGACTGTCAGTACAACAAACATGAACCCGGAATACTTCCCCAACCCTGAAAAGTTTGATCCATCAAGATATGATGACCTAAGTGCATTCCCAACTTTCACATTCGTTCCATTTGGAGGAGGGGCCAAGAATGTGCCCCGGGAAAGAGTACGCTCGCCTAGCAATCCTCACCTTCGTTCACAATGTGGTGAAGAGGTTCAAATGGGAAGTGCTATTTCCTAAGAAGAAGATCACAGGCGACATGATGCCAACACCGGAAAAAGGGCTCCCAGTTCGCCTTCATTGCCACTAGGCATCACACTGTCTGGAATCTTCTGTTTACAAATGTTCTTTGTTAATGTTCTTCGTTAGTGTTCTTCTTTTCCCTCTCTATTTTTTATCTTATGTGAAACTGAAAGTGATAAATATACATGTTTAATGTTGATTGAATTGATGACTTTGGTCTTCAATTTTTGCAAACTTTCTGCCGAACTTGATACATGAACCAGCCTATATTTCTCTTTCTCTAATCCATCCTATAGAAATTTGCAGAAGAACACTACTAAATTCTCTCTTAACCAACATCGTCCTAAGTTCAAACCCTCCCCCTTCTATAGTCTGGCTTAGAGAACTAATATTGCTCGTAATGAAAGAAAAGAAAATCATAGGACTTATTCAAACAAGCCATTTGGTGTTTATCTCACGTTATTTAATAGCTTCCTAGCAACTTCTACCCAAAGTTGAGAATTAAGTTCCTCTCTGGATCTCTATGTTCAGAGCCAACGGAGCTGGAGATCCAAGCCTTTGATTTTGTGTGAGTAGGCTAGTGGGACGGACTAATAGGAGCCTCATGATTTAAATGAGTAATCTAGATTTCCCGAAGTAGTTTGCCATGGTTGACCTTACAACGTTGACTCTCACTTTAAAGTTTAAATAGTGACCACCTACGACAAATTTTTGTTCAAGTTTTCAGAAAAATAAAATAAAATAAAATAGAAAGAAAGCAAATATGTTAACATCACAGTGACAAGAATTGTTAAATCATACAAGGAGTATGAGAGTGTGTATGTTAGGCACCCCACCATGTCATGAAAACTAACAACCTTGTTTGTTATTTAGTAGAATCCGTCTCCATCCAATCCAAATAATTGCTAAAACAAATATATATCATCCAGGGAGTCCTGCTATTATTACAATATATTCTTCTTTTCTTATGGTCTTGCTTTGTAATTTGATTCAATTTACACGAACGGATGTATAATGATGATGATGATCAAGATGTGCGCGCTGCATGCTTAACGGGATCACAAACGTCGCAGAGAGGCCAACCTCTTCTCAAGATCCTCAACGTCGGGCGATTCAGAACTGCATACGGTTAAGAAAGAGTGTTAGGATACACTGAATATTATATGGAAACCACACGAAAAGGAACCAGACTGGTTTTGATGATGGGAGCGTATTATTTTTCAACTTGCGACTCAAACTCAACCAATACTAGTTTATCATGGCAAGTGGCAACAGTTTGTCATAGAAATCGAATGACACCTTTTATTTGGCCAAATCAACAAGCTATCTCTACCTACTAAATGGTAGAGATAAGTGGTATGCTGAGGAAAGAAATGAAGGCCACCTTCCAAAATTTGTCCAAGTTGACGGTAGATGATGCATTAGTTATGAAGGAATTCTGTCCAATCCTACTAACTTGTGGAGATTGAAAGGGATAAGTTTCCTTCGTAACTTTCGGATTCATTTCTTACTTCAACATACATTCAATCTAGTGAAATATCCAATCCAATCTAGTACTAGGCACCAAACATGGCTTTTAGATCAATTGCCTCTGCACACCAAACGGGCTTTCAGAGCATCTACCCAAATATGAAAGAAAGTCAATATATTTCAGTGATACCGCCAGATATGCATAACCCCCTAAATGGTACCGACTACGTGAGCAATCATTCTTCAAGTTACAACTTACGACTCAAACTCAAGCAATGATAATTAACCATGGAAAGTTGGCAAAAGACCGTCATAGAAATCTGATGATGCCTTTTTTCCTTATAAAAATATCAACATGTTGTGTCCACCAACTTTATGCTAGCATTTTAGTACAACTATCTATCAAACTAAGGACAAAACTAATTGTAGGTAACCTTTCATTATGATACAATACAATAACTTTATCAAAAAAACCACGCCAAAACGGTCGTGGATGTATAAGACATGCTTAAACCCCCTAATGATACTGATGATGTGAGCAATCTTCTTCAGATTTTGACTCAATGTCAAGCAATGCTAGTTTATTAAGGCAAGTTAGCAACAGTGTAGTGCAAATATCTGTAAAAATATGATGATGCCTAGTATATAGAAAAGTAAAATCAACCAGTTATGTCCACCTACTTTTTACGCGTTCATGAATCATTTTCAGTACTGGTGCTTTTCACTTTGAAATATCAAACAATCAGTCCATCGCCAATACAAAATGTAAACTTCTAAAAATCTAAACATGACACAAATTACTGAGTTCTAAAGAAGGAAAAATCATTTGGTGTTTCTAATAGTCAGTAATGGACATACCTGTTAACAACATTTGCAGCATTCTTAGGAGCTACATTTTCAGCATTCCTTGAAGCCACATTTTCAGCATTCCTCGGAGCTACATTTACAGTATTTCTCGATGCAATTCTGCCTTTTGGAGCTGAAGATAACTGTAAGGAACGAGAACAAGAGTCAAAGATAAGTTGGTTTAAAACGAAAAAAATAATAATAATCAAACAAACTCGCTATCAATCTCAAAGCACCAACCTGGGATGCAATATCAACACCAATCTCATCGAGCACCTGAAATGAAATATTTCAGTTCTGGATTAATAAGATAATGCTAATACCCCTGTACAAGAAAATAAAACTACTATAAGGATGCCGATACTCCACCTGGTTAGTGAGCTCCTCTGTTTCCTCTTCAGCCTCATCTTTGTCCAAGGTTTCATCAATAGACTCTGACATCATTTCTATCTGCATAGACAACAATATGAAACGTGCATTCTAGAACATGACAGTAGGCCAATCAGGGAGGAAAATGGCAGCGTTTAATTGTCCTGGCCAAAAACTAACTACATCTATGTTGCCATTTTTAAACAACGGAGGGTTTGAGTTTCAGTTCTCTCACATATATGTTTGGATCTGGTAAACCACATTTGGCAAGCGAAATTTCCTTTGGACATGGTAGGTTCCGGTTGTGTGTTCATTTGATTAAAACCAACATTGAATTAACCAAGAAATTATTACCCAAAAAGTTGGAAACCATTAGTATTACCGTCATATCCATTTGTGCTGCGTTCTTCTGGAATTCTCTAATCACTTTAACTTGTTTTGCAGGTGCCATTTGCTGAAAAGAGAAATAGATAATGACAACAATACTTAATTAATTTCAAGAGCTGGACTAGATGATTCCAAATGAGAAACAAAATCAGTAATAATAAATTTAAAGGACTACTACATAGTAATAACTAGTAAATCTGCCATGTTAATCATCCGAAATTCTCTTGATATGTATACCTTGTTCATTGCTACCATTGCTTTAGTTGCACCTTTCATGCCTGTGGAAATAGAAGTGCTTGCGTATAATGCCTGCAAACATATTGCAAGGATACCGACAATCAGAAAGTTGCTCACCGCATAATATATATTATAATCTTTTAACTGAACTCAAAGCATAAAATGCTGACCTGTGTATGGGTGCCTACACCTCTTATTTGGGCACGACTTCCTTGCAAGTTAGTTATCTGTTGGCGTAGCCTAACGAGTTGACGAGCCAGGATTTTTGTAGCAGCCTGGATAAAACTTATTGATCATTCAGTTTTAATAATGAATGGTTAGGTTTGACGACATGACTGACAGGGTTTTGCCAGCTTACTGCACAAGCCAACCTACAGAACATTCGTTCATCTACATATAGACATGCGGTATGCGGTATCTATTCGTGTAAATGATCTTCCTCTCACAGTTTGTCAAATTCCACGAAGAAACATTGCAAAAAAAAGTCAGCTCAGTTTGGTAACCTATCAGTAATGGAGCAAACTTATGTAGGTTAGTTTTCTCCTAATACCTGAAGTAGCAGTCACTTACACACTAAGAATTACCACTTGCTAAAGCCCTCCTTTAATGTTTGATTTGTCATGTATCCTTTTGTTCAGTACAGTATATAATATAGTTTTGAATGGCTACTCCGGCATCAATCTACATTAACTTCTGAATCAGCTAGCTAACCAGCTTATATCATTTTCTAATTTTCACTAATATTTGAAATTTAACATAGCAGCTACTAGCAAGGCTGAATGTTTCACTTTATTGACGTGCATGAAATTGTCTTAAAATTCAAATGGTTGAAATAAAAGAATTAAATTCAAAAGACATAGTTAGGTAATTCTAATCAATACATCCAAATCACGTTGGGAAAATATGTTGAGCTGCATACTTTTGATTCTTAAAGTGTAAAACCTATACGATATCCCCTAATCGTATTGACCATTAGCTTACAGCTAATTCGCACATTAACCAGTACGAGGAAAGAGTAACTTAAATGGAAAAGTAAACTTGCCTCGTTTCCAGTTTTAGCCGTTTTCTTGATCTCTGCCACCAACTTCCTCTCCTGAAATGCAGAAACAAGGAGGACACTGAGGGAAACATCCGAAAACATAGTCAATCAGAAGGTTCAGGGTAATTGTAACAAATACCTCCAACTGAAGAGATGCGATCTCACGTTCAATACCTGTAAGAGAAAAAAATGGGAGCAGGGTTGACAAAAAAAGTTAAACCGCTTAATGTTGTAGTTTCAATTTGTTGCCTCTAACCAAAGACTAAAACATAATTTTAGCTGAAGTACGCCGAACAAGTTTGGAACTTTGTGATTGAAGAAACTGTAGATTCTGAGTCATGTTTCCGACAAATAAGGAAGCAAACCACAAAAACATGGAAATTAAAACAATTGATAGCGTCTTTTTCGGTTTTATGCGGGTGTATCATACACGTATTTAAGCCGATGACAGGAAACTAGATTGGTAAAAAATCAATAGAAAAACATTCAGCAGAATGCAAATATAATATGCAGTTGGTTTCAGCAACTTTGAAGCAAATTCAAACAAGATAAAGAGAAGAAAACATACCTCTTGTAGCAACACTCATCTCTCTTTTGCTTTCCCTGAGAGCCTCTGTTCAAATGCACAACCAATTTAACAAATTCACTCACAGATTTAATCAAACAGACAACCAACAACAAATAAATCTGCAGAAACTAGAAAGCCCACAAAACCAATTCTGAGAAGAAAAAACAAAAAGAACCCCAAAAATTTACTTAAAATTCTAAAACAATGATACACAGAAAAAGAAAAAAGAAAAAAGATAGTGAAGTTTGAAATGTTAAGTTCCTAAAAATCCAAGAGAGACTAAAAACAATGAGAAACATTTTATTTGAAAATCCCATTTCTTCTTCCACAATTGCTCACCCACCAAACACAGTGGCAATGCAAAAACCCTAATCAGTGAGAAGAACTAATGAAACCCTAGAGAGAGAGAGAGAGAGGAAACCTTTGGGGGAGGTCTTCTTCTTGAAGATGTTCATGGTGGACTGAGTGATTGAGAGAACCCAGTAGAGTTGAAAAGTTTGGAACTTTTGGAGGAGTTGAGAGAGTTTCGGTCCAAACAAACCAGTAGGGCAAATCCTCTGAATCTGCTATATAGGAGAGCGTGCGTTTTGCTCCCGGTTCAAACTAGCCGTTACGATTCGGCCTATTTCTTTCTGACTATATTGCCCTTCCACGATTAATAAGTTTGATGCCCTTTCTTGAGCTGTCATTGGTAATTTCCTATTTGGTAGAACACATATTTTATGTATACTAAGCTTAGCCTCAAAGTTTCTTTTGTTTTAATTTATTTATTTATTTTAGGAATATTTTCATTACTTGCCATCGTGACATTCAAAAGCCAAAAAATTAAAAGAAAATACTACTAGATAAATCATAATGTTATGATAATTATTATCATTATTTCAATTCTTGATATTCTCAACTGGTGCTATAGTAGTTTAGAGAATTTTAGGCCTATATTTCACAAGAGATGTTTTGGTTTCAATTTCTGACGTTGATGAATCATACAATAGTGGTTAGGGTAAGTTGAAATGTTTATATGCATCTTCCTAACCTCTGGAATGGTATGTGGCAAAGTCACAATCATCTTTAAAATAAAAAAACGGGTGGTGCTACATACACCAAATTTGTGCATCATATGATGTGTCACATTCTACATCATATAAATTTTTAATACAATTATTAATCAAACTCCAACTTGAATTAAAATCAAACTTTAATTGGTTACACATCATCTAGTACAAAAATTTGATGTGTCTAGCATTATTCTTTTTTTTTTAGTATAAGCAATATTTCTATACTAAATTACACACTAAAATTTGAACTCAAACATTATAAATTATAAAATTAAATTAAATTTAAAAAAAAAATAAAAACCTTTAACTACCGGGATAACAACGTATATTTGAATTTGAAAGGCAAACTCAAAGGAAAGGACTGTTGTCAAGACTTCTAATGTAATTTTGTCTTTAGCTTCCAGTGTTTTGTTCTAATATTCTTACTGTTTGTTCTTTTATTAGTGGGCTTTAAACGTCGGGCCATATCACTTGATCTTTCTTGTTGCCATGTGATCCTTTGTCGTTGGGTTTGGCCGTTATTATTCATATCATATAGGGACTCAATGTGAAAAGTAAAATGTCAACTGTTGATTATCCAACACACTCTTTCTCTTTCTTTATTCAGATTTGAAACTAGCAGCGTAAAATAAATTTACACATGCAGAGTTCGTTATTAATACATATGATAATTTACATTTTGTTTCCCTTTCACCTCCATTTGATTCAAAATCTTAACCTAAAAGATAATAATAGTTTAGAAAAAGAAATTTAACCTTACATGTTAGTTGCAAGTAGTGAATTGCCATAATAATTAAGATTTTTTTTTTTCCAATCTGCTACATCTTAGGTTTAAATTCTCCATTCACATAGTGTAAATTAATGTATAATAACTCTTTTAATCGAAACCTTACATTTTTTTTTGTTTTTTTTTTGTAATGAGCCCTTATATGTTAGCTAAATCCTATTTAAAATCACTCCATCTCCCAAAGCCTAAACTTATGGGTGCATTTTTGCTTACCACTTTTGATTAGTAGTAATGTTTACCATTCTATTTATTATCATTAGATGTGTTTAAATTTTCAAATTTGTATTTATCTAATATACAGATCTTAAAATTTAAATTTATCCAACAACAATAAATCGAGTGATAAACATTACAATGATCCATGATGATATGCTAAAACTTGGAACCTCTCCCATACCAGACAGACAAAGAATAGCCGTCCTATCATCCACCTAAATTCCTCTTTCCAAATAACCGTCCTATCATCCACCTAGATTCCTCTTTCCAAACTTATCCTTATGATATTTTATAATTTCTTGATGAAGCCTATGAGATGTGCTAATGTAAGAGATAACAAGATTTAAGAACGATAAGAGAAGATTTTAGTCCAAAACACGATGACGAACAATGTTTTTAACGATCATTTAAATAAATAAATAAATAAATATATATATATATATATATATATATATATATATATATATATATTCACACCTTCACACTTTTTTTGCCACTAGTACTACTCTAAATCGTCATGAAATAATTGTTTTACTCGTACGCAAAGTATATGTGAGAGTAATTTTCTTGTTGTTAAGTTATGGAAATGAGCTGCAAACCAAGAGAGAAATTTATAAAAAATGAAATTTTAACAAAAAATTTTCGGTACTGTTTATTTTAATAAAAATATCAATTATAGTGTTATTCACTTTACCCTTTATTTTATATTTTTCATTAAAATTCAAGGATTTCAAATATTTTTCATTAGTTTTAAGATAACTCTCACATGAAATAAGATCAAAATACTGAAAAACACATGAAAAAACGTATGACGTGGTCAGCACCTTTACTTTTTGATTTTTTTGTTTTTGGTTGAGATGTAGGTAGGTACAGCAGCGACATATTTTCATCACGTGTGCAAGATAAAAAAACAAAAAAAAAATTAATGAAAATGATTTGAAAATTTTGAGTTTTAATGATAATGACAAAATAAAGGATAAAATAAATAGTACAAGAATTGATTTTTTAGTATAAAAATATGATTTTTTTATAAGAATTTTAATGAAAAACACACGGTACTATTTACTTTAAAAAAAAAAAATAAAAAATAAAAAAAAGCAAAAGGCAACGTAATCATGAAAATCTTGGCTTCACAGAAAAGCGAGTAATAGAAGTAGAACACAAGAGTTACGAAAACAAACAGATCACCAAATCTACCAAAACCAATGGATCATCATCTGCATCTGCCATTCTTCTTATTCTTCTTGTCCGTTTTCTATCTTGTATCATCTGCAAAAGCAATTGCAGAAGCAGAAGCAGCAGTTGGGTATGGATACAGAATTCAATCTGTCAACTACCACGATTCCTCCAGGAACTCGTTGACTGCTAATCTTGGCCTCATCAAGCCCTCCTCCCTCTACGGACCTGACATCCCAAATCTCAATCTTCACGCCAGGTACCTACTACTCCCTAATTTAACTCAACTAATTAATTATTCTTATCTTGAATAACTTGTATTAGCTGTTGTAGTTGCTTTCCAAGACTACGATTTCATTTTTTCATTCTCCATCATTTTTGCTGGGTTGACCAGTTCATCAGGATAACAAGACATCTCAACCGTCCATTGTAGATACTAGATAATATTCCAACTAATAGATCCTTTGCTAAGACCAAGAACCTTGCTAAGACTAAGGGCTGGTTTGGTATTGATGTGTTTTGAAAAAAAACTGATTCTGCTGTGCTGTGAGAATAAGCGGTTGTGAAATAGTATTTGGTAAATTTTTTTGTAAAAGTGCTTTTGAAAAAAAAAATAGTATTATAGTGTTTGGTAAACTTTTATGTAAAATAGATGCGAAAAAAAACCGATTTTTCAAAGCTGGGTTTTGCAGCTTCTTGTTTTTTGTTTTTTTTCATCCAAAACTGTGAAAAAAAGTTGAAGCTGAATGTTTACCAAACACAAAACAGCTCCCAGCTTTTTTTAATACCAGCTTTTTTCAGAATCAACTCAGTACCAAACCAGGTCTAAGAGTGTAGCACTGTCACTTGCCAACCAACGCCTTTAATTATGCATGAGGGGCTGCGGTTTGGCCAAAACCTACTTTCCTTTTTTAGGTTCGGATTTGGAGATGACGAAATTCGAATGGAAGTATCACGGCTGATGTTGTACTCTACACTATTATTTCTCCTCTACATATATCGTTGAATAGAAGAATTATTAAACTAGCATAAAAAAAAAGCTTCAAACGTAAATTGTCTGTAAGAAAGGAATTGTACAAGAAAGTAAGTATTTTTCGTTATGATATTGATGTGATAATATCTAGTTATATGCATCTTATTTTTTTCATACAAGCGATATTCTATTTTAAACTAATTATTTTAAAAGAAATTCAAATTCAAGTAAATAGAGAGCATCACATCTGCTACAGCCAATTAGGTTTACACCCGCATTTTAGCCAATTAGAATTTAGATCTGATCATATTTTTAATTTGAACTTTGAACCATAAATAACAGGGGGGTGATGTGTTTTGCTGGCTATACAAGTTAATAATTCAGATTCAAATACTTACAACATAAACATTTCATGTCATCAAATTTTCTAGCAAGAAAACATTTCATGAAATTATCTTAATCATGCATGCAGCTATGAAACCAAAGATCGTCTAAGAATTCGAATTACAGACTCAAAGCAGCAACGATGGGAAATCCCCCAAAACATGATCCCCCGCCAAACCAAAACGCCCACACCCACCCCCCACCACCACTGCATCTCCTCCAGCGACTTTGTCTTCACTCTCCGCAACACCACCCCATTCGGTTTCACTGTCACCCGCCGCTCCTCCAACGACATCATCTTCGACACCTCCCCCCACTCATCAGACCCCAACACCTTCTTGGTCTTCAAGGACCAATACATCCAACTCTCCTCTTCTCTCCCCCAAAACAGATCCTCCATTTTCGGCCTCGGCGAGCACACCAAGTCCTCCTTCAAGATCATTCCCAACCAAACATTGACTCTCTGGAATGCTGACATAGGTAGCGTCAATCCCGACCTCAACCTTTACGGGTCCCACCCTTTCTACCTGGACCTAAGGTCCGCGTCTCAAGATGGTGGCAAGACCGATGCAGGGACATCTCATGGGGTGCTGCTGCTGAATAGTAATGGCATGGACATAACATACAGCGGTGCTAGGATTACTTATAAGGTAATTGGTGGAATTGTGGACTTGTACTTCTTTGCTGGGCCGACGCCTGAGTTGGTGGTAGAGCAATATACAGAACTCATTGGTCGTCCTTCCCCTATGCCCTACTGGTCTTTTGGTAAGTTTGATGCTTAGATTATATATTGAACTTTGTTAGCTATGTATCCTACCAAAGTAGTGCTTGAACGATCACATTTTCGTGCCACATTGGTTATGTGACATGCACGAAGCAGTGAGTCCACTTGTTACATCAGTTGTTACGGCCAAGAATACTGTTATTTGTACCATATGTCAACTGACGATGTGATTTCATTTGCTTGTCCGTACTACTGACATAGTATGCTTTTAGTTTTGATTTCAGTTTTTGAACCATATCCATTTCATTCACTTACTTATACATCAATGGTTCAAGTAAAAATAGGAAGACTACTGATGACAATACGGTTCTTATGCAATTCATATTAAGTTGATTTCATTCCTGCTGAAGGATTCCACCAGTGTCGATATGGTTACAAGAATGTTTCCGATGTTGAGGGCGTGGTTGCTGGTTATGCAAAAGCCAGTATCCCTCTTGAAGTTATGTGGACGGACATCGATTACATGGATGCTTACAAGGACTTCACTCTCGATCCCGTCAACTTTCCATTGGATAGGATGAAGAAATTTGTTAACACTCTTCACCAAAATGGTCAGAAATATGTCCTCATCTTGGATCCTGGTACGTACGCAGCCTAAAGCCTAAACGCTAATTGTGTATTCAAATTATTGAATCACAATAGCAGGAATGATCATATGCTTTCTTTGACAGGTATCAGTAACAACGATACCTATGAAACCTACATCAGAGGGAAGAAAGCAGATATATTCATCAAGCGCAATGGAATTCCTTACCTGGGAAGTGTATGGCCTGGTGATGTCTACTTCCCTGACTTTGCACATCCACGTACTGAAAAATATTGGGCTAATGAGATACAAATATTTCAAGATGCTCTGCCTTTTGACGGTCTTTGGCTTGATATGAATGAGATATCCAATTTCATAACCTCTCCTCCCACTCCATCTTCTACACTTGATGACCCTCCTTACAAGATTAATGATTCTGGAGTCCTGCGTCCGATCAATAACAACACTGTTCCGGCATCAGCGCTGCACTTTGGTAACATTACAGAATATAATGCACATAACCTGTATGGACTCTTGGAAGCCAAGGCAACAAACAAGGCCTTAATCAATGTAACTGGTAAAAGACCGTTTATACTTTCTAGATCAACTTTTGTAAGCTCCGGTAAGTACACAGCACACTGGACTGGAGATAATTCTGCACAATGGAGTGATCTAGCATACACAATTCCAGGCATTCTGAATTTTGGACTTTTCGGAGTTCCGATGGTTGGAGCTGATATATGTGGATTCTCTGGAAATACTACTGAAGAACTCTGCCGGCGATGGATTCAGGTAACCAATGATTTTTAACTGAAAATTTTGATAAAATATTAGACCACATTATATATCTTGATTCACATATGACTTTATTTACACTTAGCGAGGCCAGTCTCTGAACATTTGCATACCTGTCGAGTCAAACTTATGTGATTAACTTAGTTAGCTATGTGTATATGTAGCTAGGGGCCTTTTACCCCTTTTCAAGAGATCACTCCGACAAGTTTACAATCCGTCAAGAGCTCTATCTATGGGACTCAGTGGCAGAAACATCCAGGAAGGTGCTTGGGCTGCGCTACCGGTTGCTCCCCTTATTTTACACATCAATGTATGAGGCACACATAAAGGGAACCCCAATTGCAAGACCCCTTTTCTTCTCATTTCCTCAAGATACCACAACTTACGAGGTCAATACGCAGTTTCTGATTGGTAGAGGTGTAATGGTATCACCTGTGTTGAAGCCAGGAGTCAATTCAGTTGATGCATATTTTCCCGCTGGAAACTGGTTTGATCTCTTCAACTACTCGAAATCAGTAAGTGTAAGTTCAGGACAGTACATTAGGCTGGATGCGCCGCCTGATCATATCAACGTGCATGTCCACGAAGGAAATATTTTGGCGTTGCAAGGGGAGGCCTTGACAACACAAGCAGCCCGAAAGACTGCATTCGAGCTCTTGGTAGTTTTTAGTAGCAACGGACAAATTACAGGAGAAGTTTTCCTGGACGACGGAGAGGAAATTGAAATGGGAGGAGAGGGAGGTAAGTGGAGTTTAGTGAGATTTTATGGTGGAACAGAAAAGGGAAGTGCATTTGTAAGGTCAAATGTTGTAAATGGAGGATTCGCTTTAAGCGAAAAATGGATCATTGATAAAGTTACCTTCATTGGGTTGGAAAAGGTTGGTCATGGATTTGAAGGGTATGCGCTCAACATTGCTAAGGGAGCAAGTTTGAAGGGAAACACACATATGAGAACAAGCTTTGACAAGAATAAGCAGTTTGTCACAGTGGTGATATCCGACCTTTCGATTCTTATAGGAGCAGAGTTTAAGTTGGAGTTGAAGCCGAAGCACACTGCTGAACGCACTTTGCAGAGAACAATCTGAATGACTGCACGCCATTGAAATTTATGGATCGAAAATACTCTAATATTAATATACACATATTCTGCAATTGTTTGTGCATTTGCAAAACTTTGATTTGCAACCCAACTTTTTAAAAGCAGTTCCATATGATCATTGCTTCAAAGATACATTCTTCCCTAAATATTTTCTTCACCAATTGTGATTTAACGCTCATCCTTAACAATTGTCCTTAACAACTGTAGAGGTGAAGATTGTTGGAGATAAGTTACTAAATTTTGCAAGTCTTTCCTCTTTGGGCAAGATGACAGTATGGGCTCACTCAGGTGGCCCGTTGAGTATTGTTGTCAATGGTGGGTCGCTGGCCGGATTTTTTCGTCGATGGTGCTTGGTATGCCGGAGGAAGCCGTAAGGATTGTTATGTGTAACGAAGCGGCATACAAGTTTGACATATGACTTGTGACCTAATGCTCAGCTTGCATTACGCACGCCCTATCCTCACGTTAAGGCACGCCCCATCCCTGATAAACGAGTAGCAAATCACAAGAATTTCTTAGGTTTGATTAACAAAAGGTGCAAAGGAAAATCAATTACCACTATGTAAAAATTAAAGAATGTCTTTTGAGTGCTTAATCCAAGTTTGTTGTTCAAACTGGCCTGCCTGCCTGGTGTTTTGTGTTTGAGCTTGGCCTATTGGATTAATAAATCAAGATACATATGATTTCCTTCCATATGCTCAGTATATGCATTACTTTCTCTAATCTCCATTTCCATATAAGAAACATTTGTCTAAATCTTTTCTTTTGGTTTGAGATATCTATGAGAGTCTTCCCTTTGACCAGGTTGAAAGCCCCGACTAGGTTTTTATTGAGGCCCATCTAAGCACACTATCCTTCGAGATTGTACGTTATCGTTTTCTCAACTTAATGAATATTGTACTTTTTTCAAAAAAAAATATTTATGAGTTTCTTCCCTCCAAATCCCCCTCCCTTTTTTTTGTCGAAAAGATATTTATGAGTTTCAATCCTTTCTTGTTTAAATAGTCACGATTAAATCACGTCAACATCTGCTATTGACTTCTTTAGCGGATTGGAAGGAGGGAATTTAGAGGGAAGAGAATCCTACTCTTACTAAATATGTTTAAGTTTTGGATATAGTCAATCCATGGAGTTTGCTGTTAGCACTGAGAAAGCTCAATCCCCGGGATATATTGCAGCTTAAAACGTGTTATTACTTCCTAGACATGATTTTTTTCGGTTATAAAGTAAATAACAAAGATTTAATCTTGTCGCAACAGGTAATATAATTACTCATGTTACATTTCACGTTTTTCATAGATGAGGGAGCTGAGTTTTAAAAGCTATATAATTTAAGGAAAAGTTTGATTAAAAAAATAATCCTTAGTAATCCTCAGAACACCAAGTAGCGATTGCAATTGAAACACAGAAAATGAAGATGAAAGAAAACAGATCAAATACACCATTTTTGTTGTGTTTTTTCTTTGTTTTTAGTTTATTTGCGTCATCCAATGGCCAGCAGGGAAATGATGGAGAAGCAGTCGGGTTTGGATACGCAGTTCAATCTGTCACCAATGATACCTCTGGGACTTCAATCTTAGCCTCATCAACACCTCGTCCACTTATGGACCTGACATCTCAA
The DNA here is from genome assembly GCF_041283825.1 of Pyrus communis. Lineage (NCBI taxonomy): Eukaryota > Viridiplantae > Streptophyta > Magnoliopsida > Rosales > Rosaceae > Pyrus > Pyrus communis. The sequence goes on from NC_142569.1 coordinate 6,256,079, forward strand.
GTCTCACTCTCTACGCCAGGTACTTTATCTATATAATTAACCCCATTAATCTTATGATTTTAACTAATTTATTAGATGTTATCAATTGATTTCTGAGATGAACATTAATCGTTTGACTTAACACAAAATTATAAGCTAATGTTCTTTTAACTATAAATCATACGAAAGCAAAGTAACTCGTAAATTTAAAAATTGAATTATTTTGTGTACACGTTAAACTCTGATTTGTTTGAAAAAAGAACAATCTTTCCCTTATGAGTTACATTCTTTTTCACATTTAAGTGAGTTTCTTTATCTTACCATATTTTGCATGTTATATATATATATAACCTCACACCTTTGACTTTCGAGTTTTGAATTTTTTTTTTTTTTTTTTTTTTTGGGAAACAGCTATGGAACCAAAGATCGTCTGAGGGTTCGAATAATAGACTCAAACCACCGAAGATGGGATATCCCTCAAGACATCATCCCCTGCCAAACCCTAAACTCAACCACACCTCCTCCCGACAGCGACCTTGTCTTCACCCTCCGTAACACCACCCCATTCGGCTTCACTGTCACCCGCCAGTCCACCAACGACGTGGTTTTCGACACCTCTCCGGACCCATCAAACTCCAGCACCTTCCTCGTCTTCAAGGACCAGTACATCCAGCTCTCCTCCTCCCTTTCCCAGAACAGGTACTCCCTTTTCGGCCTCAGCAAGCACACTAAATCCACCTTCAAGCTCATTCCCGGCACCACCTTCACCTTCGGGGGTGCTGACATCCCCAGCGTCCAAACTGACGTCAACCTCTACGGGTCCCACCCCTTCCACCTGGACGTCAGGTCGTCCTCACCAGACGGCAAGCCCGACGGTGCTGGAACATCTCATGGAGTGTTGCTGTTGAATAGCAATGGCATGGACAAAAGATACGACGGCGATAGGATTACTTATAAGGCCATCGGTGGTGTTGTGGACCTGTATTTCTTTGCCGGACCTACGCCTGAGTTGGTGGTGCAGCAGTATACTGAGCTCATTGGTCGGTCGCCCTGCCCCTATGCCCTATTGGTCTTTTGGTAAGTTGCTCTAGAGTGTAAATATATTCAACTTAATTTGCTATTTATTCTATTAATCTATTTTATAGTAACCTAGAAGGATCACATTTTTGAATCGTACTAGTTCATGATTACTGAATATCTTGTTACATCAATTATTACAAGGATCCGTTCCATAATTAATCGATTAGTGACCAACCACTTAACATGGCACTTGGTCAACAAATATGATCTTCCTAACATTGTTCGAGCACTCGAAAAAACATGATTTTGGATTCACATTTTAATAATTTCATGCTCAAACTATTCATGTTAATGGTGAAGGATTCCACCAGAGCCGATATGGTTACAAGAATGTTTCGGATCTTGAAGGCGTGGTTGCTGGCTATGCAAATGCAAGTATCCCTCTTGAGGTTATGTGGACAGACATTGATCACATGGATGCTTATAAGGACTTCACTCTTGATGCCTCAACTTTCCAGTCAATAAGATGCAGAATTTTGTGAATACCCTTCACAATAATAGCCAGAAGTATGTCCTCATCGTTGACCCTGGTATGTAACCTTACGGTTTAATGTCTGTTTAGTGTCCTCTAGTTATTTTTCTTAAAAGTTTGTAATCGATTATATTTTTGCATATTTTCCTTTTCTTACGTGATTATTTTCTATTTGCAGGTATTAGTACAAATGCGAGCTATGAAACCCTAACCAGGGGGAAGCAAGCAGATATATGTATAAAACGTGATGGCAGTTATTACCAGGGGAAGGTTTGGCCTGGAGATGTCTACTTCCCTGATTTTATTCATCCACAAAGTGAAAGTTATTGGACAAATGAGATCAAAATAGTCAAAGAGACCCTTCCTTTTGATGGTGGCTTGACATGAATGAGATTGCGAACTTCTTAACCTCCCCTCAAACTCAAAACTCTACACTTGATGATCCGCCATACAAAATCAACAACGGAGGAAACCAGCGTCCGATAATTGGTAACACTGTTCCGGGATCAGCCCTACACTTTGGCAATGTTACGGAATATGATGTTCATAACCTGTTTGGCCTCTTGGAGTCCAAAGCAACAAACAAGGCCTTACTTAATATAACTGGGAAGAGACCCTTTGTGCTATCTAGGTCAACTTTTGTGAGCTCTGGTAGGTACACAGCACATTAGACCGGAGACAACGGTGCGAAATGGGAGGAATTGGCATATTCCATTCCAGCCAGTTTGAACTTTGGACTCTTCGGAGTTCCGATGGTTGGAGCTGATATCTGTGGATTCTTAGGAGATACTAATGAAGAACTCTGCAGGGGTAACTGATAAGCATTGAATTCCGAACACTAAAACAAAAAACTAGACCATGTTATGTAACTTGCAAAAGTGACTAAACTCACCTATGTCTATGTGTAGGTGGGAGCCCTTTACCCGTTTTCAAGACATCACTCTGATATCCATTCAAGCCGGCAAGAGCTCTACCTTTGGGAATCAGTAGCTGCATCAGCCAGGAAGGTGCTCGGCCTGCGCTACCGGTTGCTCCCCTTGTTTTACACATCAATGTATGAGGCACACAAAAATGGAACCCCAATTGCAAGACCCCTTTTCTTCTCATTTCCTCAAGATATCAATAATTACGAGATTAGGTCACAGTTTCTGATTGGTAGAGGTGTGCTGGTTTCACCTGTGTTGAAGCAAGGGGAAAACTCGGTTGGGGCATACTTTACTGCAGGCAACTGGTTCGATCTCTTCATCTACACGAACTCGGTGAATGTAGGCTCAGGGCAGAACGTTACACTGGATGTACAGCCAGATCATATCAACGTGCATTTTCGCAAAGGAAATATATTGGCCTTGCAAGGAGATGCCTTGACAACAGAAGCAGCCAGGAAAACTGCATTCGAACTTTTGGTGGTTGTTAGCAGCAGTGAACAGAGTACCGGACAAGTTTTCTTGGATGATGGAGAGGAAGCGGAAATGGGAGGAGACGGAGGCAACTGGACTTTACTACACAAAATGGAAGTCTACATCTAAGCTCTAAGGTCAAAAACGAAGGATTCGCTTTAAACCAAAAGTTGATCATTGAAAATGTTACCTTCATCGGGTTGCAAAACGCAGGCTGGGTGGAAGGGTATACTTTCAACATCACAAAGGGAGCAAACTCGACCAGAGATATAAAGGCCAGCCTTGACAGTAACCAGCGGTTTGTTACGGTACAGATTTCCGGAGTAGCTATTCCTATAGGAACAGAGTTTGAGTTGGAGCTTAAGCATGGAAATCCTCTGAACAGCTCTGGAAACAAAGCTTTCATAGGCCTGTAATATTTGGAACAACTTTTTTTTCTGATAAGAAAAGTTTCTGAAGTGATTGCAGATGAAAAATTGCAAATTTTTTTCCTTTTGCTGGAAAGAGACACCATCAAGCAACGCCCAAAAAGTTCTTTTGAATGTTGAATCTCAACCGAGAGTCCTAGTGCAATCAACATGCCTATCATCTGGTTTTCGTTCTAATCCAGTCTCATCAATACAGGCTCATCCACGAAAAGTTTTTATACACACACTGCAGATCATTTTGGAAAACGAAGCAAGTTTACAGTAAAATTGAATATCTGATCCAAATTTTCAAGAGCATATTAGTTTGATCATTCCCTCAAATATACCTCTCAATTTGAACAGCCACGATTAAATTATATCTTACAGAAATCTTTCCTTCACCTCTTGTGTAACAACATACTCGAGAACAACTGTCTCTGAACATTTATTGAGGTCTGGAATTCGCATTAGCCTTTTGAAGTCCCACCAAATTCTTCTAAGAGGCGCTCGATGGTCTTTCTCGATGTGACCTTGTCAATCTCAAATGCTTGCATCTCTGCTCCAAGACCTGCACGAGCACCATGAGGAAGTTTAACACCATCATGGCACCATAACGCAATTTAAAATTAACCATCTTTTCAATCCCGGATGATGTGTAGCAATTAAAACGAAAAAATACACAATTTTTTAGCAAGAACAATAAAGAAACCAAAGAAAAACAACTGGAGTTTCTACGTCTCACAATTTTCTGGCAATAATGAGTTTAGTCAGAATCGATGAGATCATTATTGCTACAAACCTCTTTATATGAATGCCAGTCAGCAGGATGAAGACAACCAAGTATGTATTTCTAACCTACTCTTCCAGAGATCTCAAGTTGGACTAAAATTCCCAATTTTTCCGGCCACACAAACTGTAGTGCGTGGCCTGTATTATTTTGAAGTGATTCTTACCTGACTGATGAATGGCTTTGAGAGGCAGTTGGGAATCACTTGAGTCGAAGAAAAACAGCAGATTTTTCATGAGCTCCACTGACTCAGCAGCCACTAGGATCTCTCTCTGTATTCGACCACATACATGGACAATGTCAGAGCCTCTACGATAAGATAGTAAAACGCTACACAACCCTTTTTCTAGACAACATATTCAGTTTGTTCTAAAAAAAGACCAGAGACTGTGACTGCAGCAAAATATGTATGGATACTCAGAGAGTCGGTGGATTACTTATTATTGAGTGCATACTTGGCTCATTTTGTTTAAAGTACTCCCCATCCCATGAGGAAAGAAATGCCAAAAGGCCCTTAGATGAGCACTTGGCAGTCCAAAATTAGGATACAAAATTGCAATCACATCAAAGTCAAACACAGAAGTTTGAGTTGTTCGAACATCGAAGTTACAATAGACTCTCAAATGATCAATCCTTAACCCACTCGAAGCTTTGGCTTTATTAATCATGACTCACAAAGGAAATGATTCAAACCCTCTTTGAAATAGGTTCGTTTTAAATTAAGCCCCGGGGCATGCCAGATCATTAATGGGTAGAACACGCATTAAAAAAAAAAAGAGAAAATGTCAAATATAACTTATATTAGCACGTCTCTAACCTTGAAGTTCCTTTTCGAATCATAATACCCAGAAACAACCATGAGAAGCCGGAGTTTCTCCATCTCTGAAATTAACAATAAAAACAATGAAAATGCACAAAAAAATTTAAATATCTTTATACTTTAAAGTTTAAACACAAAAAGAATGTCTTTATAGTTTAAACAATGAAATTCATCAAAGTAGTTTGGAACAGGGAAAACAAGAATAAAAGACGTGTAAGTTACTGGCGACAAAAAACTACCGGCAAGATAATATCTTCAAAATTATAGGATGTTACTTCCGTTATTATCAACATAAAAGGAAAGTAAATAATTGAAGTGAGATTGGATTAAAGGTCGACCTATACTATCCGAATTAATGAACAAGCTGACTATTAAAGGCTTCAATACTTCTATTTCCTGCAATATGATAAATGTTTATGGTTCAACTATCTCACGAGAATTTAGTGGATGAAAATCATACACTTACGTTGGAAATTTTTAACTTCATGCGCTGAGGTGTTCTCATGTTGAAGAAGCTGTGCAATTGGCATTCCAATGGAACTCATCCCAACTTGTGATGTTCTAGCACTAGGACCCTCCGGTTTACCTGTTTCAACAACTATTATGTTAGCAGAAGGATATTCCATTACATTGAAGAGCGAAAAGAAATCCCAAGACAAGCTTAAAAGGACTAAGGTTAGTTCAAGTCCAGACCTGCTCTTGTCCACTTTTTGAAATCCTTGCGTAATATATCACCAACCTTGAGATCAGATACATCATACATTTTGTATCTCACTGAAAATCAAAAGTTAAATATAGAGGAAGTCGTTTTAAATAAAGTAAATGAAAACAAAAGATAGGCACGTCATGGACACAATACATACATAACTGGTAAAGGCCGTTGAACCCAAAGCGACCAGCACCATGAATTAACAGTGTAGCCATGTACTTATCTTTGATTGAACACTGAGAACCACACAAGTTTGTGGAGTCTAAAAGGATGGCAGCTAACTGCAAGAAATAGGAATTCCAGAGAAAAAAAAATGTAAAAAGGCAATGGAGGGAAAACTAAAGTCTAAAGTTGAGTATTTCATGGCAAACCAAGATATCAACTACCGATCCCCCCAACCTCACAACCCAGCAACTTAAATGGCTGGCCTACAATATAAGGGTTAAGGATTTGACTACCTATCTTAGGCTACGAGCCGAATCCTGGAAAAGAAAATGTGGAATAGGTACCATCATGCTATACAAGAGCCAATAACTAATAAAATATGAAGTCCAGCAATGTGCTGAAAAGAAAAAAATATGAAATCCATGGAAAATTTTCTACTAGCAGTAAATTACAATTGACTGAGGTAGCCAAAGATGGACGCAGAAAAAACGTGGGAGGTTTTTAACTCGTTGCTGCAAAGTACATGGTCTCTATGGTGGAGCATGAACGGGACACAGAGAGAGAGAGAGAGAGAGAGAGAGAGAGAGAGAGCTGAAAACAGTGCACCAAGAAATAGGTCTTTTAGGTCTTGAAATAAGTTGTTTACATTTTACAGCATGAAAAAGGAAAAAGAAAGGTACCAAAAGTCTGCTGAATCCTTGTCCAGCCAAAATCTCAGGTAAAATCAGAGAAAACTTCTCAGCAACAACTGTGCAGCATGAGCTATCCTGTTTAGATAACACGATAATCAGGATATTCATTCATGTTAAGGACAATAGGGACAAAGGAAGCCACTAAGGTTACAATGCATAGGTTTCAATCAATACTTCTGCTACAGTAACACTCTTAACCCAGGGATATACAGATTCTCCCTGTAAAACAAGACAAAATCTTATATTAGGCAACTTTTAGCTACATTGAACGTGTCAGCAAGTAGTAGGATAAGCTTAAACGCATCCGCTTTGATTTCAGCAAATCACCTGTTTGCAATTGAAAAATTCAACTACTGCCTCTTTCAATCCCTGATATAGGAAGAAAAGAGTATGAATCATTTCCCATGGTAAAATAAAATTTCAAGTATATCCCAATTTTTGGAATTTGATTTACCTCTTGCTTGGCTGGGAGCTTGTGGCCATTTAATAGAACTATTTTAAGACTCCCAAATAGATCATAATATGACAGATCAATCTGCTCAAAATTTCACGGTGAAAGGTAAACACATAAGTTGAACAGGCATGCCATAATTGAAAAGTTATATTTCAGGACGCAACTGGTCACAGGTAAAGTTGAAAAATTAGAGAGAAAAAGAATCCACATAAGTAATCTGTAAAACCGCATGATTCATACGTGATTCAACAATAGGGATGTTCCACATTTCATCACAATATACACAGGATGGGTATAAGTGATACTCATGGAATATAAGCAGCAAGGAATAAACAAAATTTCCAAAAAACAAAATAAAAAGAATCTGCAGGTGCAGCATTTTTGTATTAAGTCAGTTCTTGGAATATCATTGCTTATCAGCACTAATCTACCCAAGTGAAAGAAAATAGGAGACCACAGTATAACATTAGTCAATAGAACGTACCTCATCCACAAAGATTAAGGACGACTGATCAATTTGACAAAAATCAAGTAACCATTTGAGTTCAGCTTGAGAATTTATGTCTGACCTCTTCATGTTGATAACAGGCACTGTACACAACTGGTCACATTTTTGTGTTTCATTCAGGTAGAAGGCATAAGTGATGGTTGAAACAATGGATCCAACATCTGCAAATTGTCCAAGAGTGGCAAAAATGTATACTCTGACATCAATTCACAAATTTGGCTGAAAGAAATAGAAAATCACAATGAACCTCCTGAAACACATATTATCAGCATTGCAATACAGTGTTTCTGACATTTTTTAAATTTGTATTAACAAAAGATATGGACTTATATAGTATTAGACTTGATAACAATTCAAATGATTTCCAATGAATTTTGGATATTCAGGGCACATAGCTGTCTTGTCAACGTTGTCATGAATTGGGTTTGAAACTCATATTGTAGTACAATGTGGTCTCTTATTTACAAATGTAAATTTCAAAAGAAATGATACAGAGATTACAAAAGGAGAAGTACAAAAAACTTGGAAAGGAGATTTAAAGGCAGGCATTACCAGCAATATCTTGAGCCATTACAACGTGTAAGAATTTTCCCGGGACACCGGCATTAACTTCATCCTTTGTGGCTTTGAGAAACAAATTAAGCCTGTAAATGCTTGGACACGACGCAACAATTTCAAACTGCGGTGAGTCCCCACTATAAAACGATGCAGCAGACTGAGGAAGTGAAACAGTATACAGGTTTTCTTTCCTTCTATTCACCCTGAATGATTTCCCACTTGTGACACTTGCTAGACCATTTACTCTACCATGCCTATGATCATTTGCTTCAATGGCAGGCTCATTTAATGTCCTCAAATCAAAGCTAAAAGCTGACTGAGCATTAGCGAACGCAAATGAAGCAGTTTTACCAATTTTCGCCCCTTCAAAGGGCTTAAGAACACTATCATCAGAGAATGGAACTTGCCCTTTTCTTGTGAGTGTGTTACCAATATCCGACGTGGTACGAGAAATGTTCCGACTTCCATGGATTGCCGGAAAATCAACAGTAGGTGGGCTAGGATTCTGATCATCAAGCCTCAAAAGGCCATCGAAAAACGGGTTATGTCTGGCACGGCTGTATGGCTCCTCCACCTACAAATAACATCAATGGGCACAATTTTAAGTACAATTTCAATAGCAAAACGAACAGAGGCTTCCTCTTTTACTCAGTACTTCCCAAATTCAAACCCTCTCTCCTACTCTTAGTAATATCGTTCAAAATACAAAAAATACCGAAACGAAAAGGTTAAGGATCAAATGAACTTGAGTGTCAGACTGACCTGATTGGGCTGCCCAACAGCTCTGGGACTGGGACTCCTGGACCTCATGGTTCTGAATAGCAATACAAGAAAGCGCCAGGCAAATGGTGTTGCAGTTTTGAAGGCGTGAAAGGCCGGCAGAATCCGTGACTAAAACAAGAGCACAAGACGCCATGGGAAGCCTTGTGAAATCCGCCATAATCTTAGCAGAGCTCAACAGCTTAGGAAACAGAGTCTTTAGACAAAGACAAAAGTGTCAAACTTTTCAGCTTAAATTTCACTGCGCCTCACTAATCGATTAACGGATGAAGTTAAACAATAATTCAAAAATAACCCAATAAAAAGGGCCTTTTGTTTGTTTTTTTTCTGGGTGGAACATTTTCAGAGTTTTGACGAGAAAAAAACCATAACTTTTTCTCAGCTGCCAATCGCATCTCATCCCACCCAGCTGCCGCGTCTATCGAACCCATCGAGCGCGAACCCAATACGCGTCTGAGCTTCAGTTCCAACGCCCCGACTCCCTGACCATCCTCGTCGAGGGGACCGGCTCCAAGCGGCGGGAAAGAAGGGACCTTTAAGTCATCGACTCTCAAAAGGGTAATATTTTTTTTTTAACTATTTTCCAATCTTCTAATCTGGGTGTGGCTTATTTTCCAATTTTATAATCTGGGTTTGGCTTATTTGCCGTTGCTTTCACTTGGGTTTTCTATTTGTTGTATCCTTGTGAATGGTTTTTAATGCTCTGTTTGGCTGCTAGGAAAACGTAAGAAAACGTAACATATTTTATGATACTCGTTTAATTCAGTCGTTTTACTTCTTTCAGTTGTGATGGACATTCCTCTGCCTATTAGTAAATTAGCTCTACATTTGGTTAACCACGATGACAAGTAAGCTCACCTTATCTTAAAGACATTAGTTTTTAGCTTGCAGTAGAAAATGCATTACCTTTTAGTTTCCGGAGAATTGAATTTGTTTGTAAATTGCAAACATGGATGTTAATGCTGACAAAATTCGTACCATAAGGTGTAATGTTCTTGGAAATATGGTAGCTCACTCTTTCTCTCTCTAAACTAGGGACAAGAAATACGTAGTCCTAGTAGCAACTGGAAGTTTCAATCCTCCTACCTATATGCATTTACGGATGATGGGTAAGTTGTGGCACAAACTAAATTTCTTTCTCATTTCACAGCTAAATTGTGTATTTACATATATGCAAATTGCGCTCTCTTTATGAACCGGGTCATGGCCTCATAGATTTCATTTTCTACTTGCGGCTTTAGAATCTTTTGCTCAGTTTTCAGTGGAAATTGCAGTGTCTAATGTATATTTTGATCAATTTTGTTGTTGTCAACGGAGCTGGCAAGAGATGCCCTGAATTCGGAAGGCTTTTGTGTTGTTGGAGCTTATATTTCACCTGTCAATGATGCATACAACAAGAAGGTATGTAACCTGTACTAGCGTCTCTGTAGGCATCGGAGTAGAAGGTGCTTTCATATGCCCATGGTTAAGGGTGCACAATATGCCTAACAAAGTTCGAAAATGAGAATACATTAGGTAGTTTGTTGCATGACCCCTTTTAACCATGGTTGTAGAAGCAACGTAGTGATCCCATTTTGTTATTGCACAGATTACTTGGATTATTTGTGATCTCAATTCTGAAGTTTACTTCCTCCTTATCCCACTTAAGTGCTGTAATTAAATCACATAATCAGACATGTTATATCCCTCATTTGCCACAAACTGACATTGTGACTTGGCTGGCTATGTAGGGCCTTATATCTGCTGAACACCGTGTACAGTTATGTCATCTTGCCTGTAAGGGTTCAGAGTTTATAATGGTTGATCAATGGGAGGTATATCCGCCTCTCTCTCCACTATACAAATTCTTTAGAATCTTAGATGATGCTTCTGTAGTGCAGTTCTATGTCTTATGTATTTACTACCACAAGGGTTCTGTGTACTTATATATAGAAGTTATAAACCAATTTTACAGGCAAGACAAAGTAGCTTCCAGCGCACCTTAACTGTTCTATCTAGAGTCAAGGGTTTCATATCTGAGGCTGGGCTGATACCAAGTGGTAAGATCTTCAAAACTGTTATCCCTTGTTTTCCTTTGAACGATATAGCTAATTATTATTTATCCTCACACAGGCTGTTCTTTTGTAAAATTATATGTATGCAAAAGTGCAAATAGACAGTTGTAGATGTAAAGCACATTTACACACCCAGAACTTATGGCTGTAACGTTCTAGGAAGTGTGTCAGAAACGACGCTTGTCATAGTGGTGCTTGAAACCCTGTTTTCTAGATTAAGGAGTTATATGCTCCAGACACTCTTTGTCATTTCAACATATGGTATCTTAAGGCTCTTATTCCATGGATCTGTTAGCTAGAAAATAAAATTTAAAAAAGGCTCTTATTTTTTACTAAAAAGAGCTCTTATTTCATGATAAGCTGCAGTGCTGACACTAATCACAAATTTAGTTTTACAGACTTTTTTGTGTAGTCAATTTGATGCATGACCATTCTGAACCTGGTTTGCAGTTCTACTTCATCATAATTTGGAGGCAATATGATTGATTTCTGTGTCTTGCTCTTGATAGATTCCCTTAAGTGCATGCTTGTCTGTGGTTCTGATCTACTCCACTCTTTTGGCATTCCTGGATTTTGGATTCCTGAGCAGGTACGTCTATATTCTATATTACAGTGGCCATGTATGGTTAATTCGTATAAGATAATCATCTCATTTCTTAGTATTATTACCATGCTGCAGATTAAAATGACTTCATCTGGAGAGTTATACTTGTTTTAGTTCAGTAGCTTACATGTGAAAGTGCTATTCACATCAAAAGGTGGTGAATAGTTCTTAGGACTTAGGAGAAGATTCTATCTTAATTTCCAACAATTATGCACGAATGGATTTTATATTGCTTGACTAGAAATTAACCAATCGTTTAGTGGATCTTTGTTGTGTAATATAAAGTAACATAATTCTTCAATTGGGGTAGGGTTTAAAACTTTTCAATTAGTTGTTTGTGGTTCAAGCAGATGGTAACCCACCATATTCTTGCCCTTATTTATCAGGTGAGGAGCATATGCAGAGATTACGGTGTGGTTTGCATTCGCAGGGATGGACAAGATGTTGACAAGATTATATCAAATGACGAAATTTTGACAGAGAACAAGGTATGTTGATTTACCATTGTTTTCGTGCTCATGGTGAATTGTAAATTTGTAATAATAATCAAACTCTCGTTCAGTGGCATGTCATTGGGTTTTTAGCTACACCTATATTAGTTTAACTACCGCCCAAAATGATGTTATTGTCGTGCAATTTTTAAGTCTGATTCCTGTATACAAGTTATCCAGATTATTCGAATCGTACTTTGCAAGGGTAGAACTGGTATAAATTGAAAAGCAAAACATTTGTTGCCTGAACAGTTTTGATTTGAAGCTTCCCATAGTCCATTGCTTCTGGTCTCTTTGATGTTTGTTGCTAAACCTTTTCTTTTATTACAGGGTAACATAAAAGTGGTGGATGAACTTGTACCAAACCAAATAAGTTCGACGAGAGTAAGGTAAGGCAATCTGATTCCTTGACAGAAATATTAATGGGATTGTAGAACTAACAATTTACTTGCTCTTCAGGGATTGCATCTCAAGAGGATTGTCAATAAAATATCTGACTGCAGATGAAGTAATTGATTACATTAGAGATCATCATCTGTACTTGAACACGAATGACAAATGACGGTAATGTCTTCATCAAAAGTAAGTTGTTACATGTTTATTAGATCATTATGTAGAAAGCAGAAACCAGTAATTAATTGATCGATACTGCACATTGTTAGCAACGGAGTAGAGACATCTTAACCTTTCCGCACTACTTTATATTTCGTGTTCATTCGTTTGTACTTCTACTTGGCTAACAAAACTGCAGTAGAACAGAAAGATCCTTATGTTGCAACTGTGTCAAGTGTTGTTGAGCGTCAATAAAAATCTCGAAACCATTTTTACGTTCACTCTTAACTGTAAACTATAGTGATGTTCTGGCTTCTGAAGGATCAATTTGTGAATGGCCGCACCAATAAACTACATAGTTTGTATATGTTATATTCCAACTACAATCTGATTAGAAAGTCATTCAGAACGTGATACAAAAAAGAAAAAAGAAAAAAACGGTGTTTATTGCAGAATCTGTAGGGTCGATTAGAAAAATACAAGTTTGAAATGCTGCTTGGTATTGAATTGCTACGCGTTTTACGCCGTGCGCAAAGAAGTACTAAACAGAGTAGGTATCAGTCTGGTATGATTGGGGCCGAAAACTTGAATTCAGAAAGAATCTCAAGTTTTTGTAGTACGAACAAGGAAAAAAAGAGGCAGTTGGGTGCCCGCGGTTGACTCAAGTGACCCTAGACCGCGCCCAGTAGGGGCCATTTTGTTTTTTGTTTGATCCACGGGTAGAGGTCCTTTTCTTTGCTAAGGTTTTCCGAGTTGTTAATTAGCGGAGGCAGAATGGCTGAAGATGTAAGATTTCAATCCGTGATGTGAGTTTGACAACCCAAGCGAAGGTAATAGTTGAAGGCAATGCTCCACAATCCACATGACATGGGATTTCTACCGTTTGTGCACTGTGATTTTACTCCTAGACAGAGACCAATAGGCTAGCTCAACCTTGTCTTTTCATTTTTCTTGTCAAACTTTAACTCAGTCCACTTAGCACGGTCTTACAAGCGAAATTTCTAAAATGCGTCATCTATGACGTTTATCTCTAAATTTAACGATTTAGTTTTCTTTAAAGGACTCGCTTAAGTTCCCATTAACGAATAGTGGTCGACATGTTTTATCAAAAGGAAGCAAAGGAAATCCAAAAGCCAACATTTTTACGAAAAAGTTGTTTGCTAAGTTAGTATTGCTGTTTCCGATTCCGAAAGTAGGAAGTTTCAAATCCAAATATTTTTTGAAAAATTAGAGTGAAAATTGTAAACGCAGTAGAGGAAAGTATAATCCCTATGCATCCTGATGAGAATTGGATCCCTAGTGATTCCCTTCCCCCTTAACATTTAATAATTTAACTTACTAATGTTATCGTTTGTGCAAATAAAAAAAACACATGTATTAAAAAGGATAAGCATAATAGTAACCAAAAAATTAATTGAATTTATACATAAGTATATACTAAATATTAAAAAAACAAACAATATATTGCATATACAAATTATATTCCAAAAATTTTAAGATTGCTTCGATTAAAAAAATTTCGAATTTGAAAATTGTGATCTGAATCTAATATTTTAAAAAGAAAATTGGAAATATTATTTTCGATCTTATCCGTCCAAAAATCTACCCTTGATAACAATATTGACTAATGATGGTATTCCTGAACTTTGGCTTAATCCGAATAATTAGTGAAAGAAAAGTGCCAATCTTTTGACCCAATTGATTCATGCACTAGTGAGCTTTTTCACAATGATATTGACATATTTCATTGTGAATTATGAGTTGATCAGTTGTCAAAATCATCTCTGTTGGTCTTCATAGATACTCTTTATGTCCAAGAAAATAAGAATAATGTTGGTGGCTTACCAAAGAAAAAGATTACTGTTGCTGAATGGATTGTCGGTTTGGAAATTTAGAGAGAATAATATTCCCAATTAAAATGTAGACAAAAGTTGAAACAATTAATGTATGCCAACTTTGTTGTACAAGAGGAAGGTTAAATTAGACAACGTGGGATGGTGTGGGTCGTCCTTCTCCGCTAACGTTGATTAGAGATGTTTTTCCAGATGGTGCATGGATGCATGCGCAGTTCGACACAAATCATATAGCAAAACTTTATAGCTTTGTTTACTTGGTAACTTAACCTAAACTACAAAGAGTGAGATTCAAATTGAAATACATAAAGTAAACTACATTCCTCTAATTAACTATTGAAGTACATAGTTAAGTTTTGCACGATTAATACCAACAAATGCAATGCACTGAATCATACAATTAATATAAGGCTAATTTTTAGCTATGTCCCCAGAAACTCGATTTAATCTCAATTTGATCCATGTAAATAAAAAATCGTCACCTTACTCTCTGAAGCTCAAAGTTTGCTCCACTTTGTCCCTGGAACTCGATTTTGATCCCATTTTGCCCATGAAACTTGAAAATCGTTTTTATAAAATTCAAAATTTGCTTCATATTGCCTTAGGTTTGTTAATTTCTTATGTGGGTTTGATTTGGATGCACCAGGCTAATCATTTTTTTTTTTTTCATCTCTTCAATTTTTTTTAAACTTAATATCATCTGATTGTTGAATGTTAACGCATAGTGAAGATTTATAAGTAAATTTATTGCACATGTGACATAATCTTATTGGGTGCTGGGTCCACATATATTTCAAGAGGCGACCTATAAGTTTCAAGGAGAATATATAGCCCACAAGTCAAAGTAGAATTAATTTTGAATATCAGGGGTTAAAAATATAACTTTCACGTTACAGAAGCAAAATTAGATTGCAATGAAGTTCCAGGAAGAGGAACTAAAAATAAGCCTCGGTTTGATGTTACTATTTTCCAACATATTTTTGTATGATATGCGGTACGTGATATATTGAACCGGATATATAAAATAGTAATAAAGCGGAAAGGCAACAAGCACTCACCCTCTGCTGGTCCACCCTCTAAAAGCAGATAAATTGAAAGATCTTCGAGGGAGATCGGGAAAAAAAAAAAGCACACCTTAAAATTGGAGAAAAAGAATGGGGTCGATCATCGATCATGACAACAGTAAAAGCATGTTCTAGTTTCCATTTTCAAATTTTCCATAAAATCGGCGTAAATGGAGCTTATATTATGTTAGATGGACCGACCACTAAACTAATGGGTCCAACTGTGTGCTAATTTTAGATTGTTGGCTTAGTGGCTGTCCATTTTAACCATGTTACAACTGTGGAAAAATGAATATGTGGCCATTTAATTGGGGGACTGAGGAATCAAAATCATCATCCTGTTAGCTAGCTACGGTTGATCGATCTTTGACCTAGAAAGTTTGAAAATTTATGCATGCATGTGCACGCACGCATGCATGCTTCAAATTACAAATAGGAGAAGAGGAAGAGGATGCATGTTTGTCTCTGTTCAATGCAGATACAAACGATGTTCGTATGAAATTATCCGCGTTGGACTTTTCTACAATACCGTCTGGTACACGGACAGTTCTTATATTCACTCACACGTTTGGTATATATATAGAGTCTTGGTCTCCTAAACTTTATGGAATAAAATCGAACAGTAACTAATGATAGTTTTCTTGGATTACAGAGTTCAAGAAAACGGAACTCATATTAGATATTTGACGGAACTCATATTAGATATTTGTCTGAAGTAAGTAAAATTACCTTGGAAAATGTCTCTTAAGTTCTTCACGCGCATGGTATATGGTGTTCTGGTTCTGTGTTGGGTGAAGATGACTAGGATCCAATGGTGGTAGGGTTTTAAAGGAAGGGAAAACGTGAGTACTGCTGTACTGGCTATATACTGGAGATTATTATTAGAACAGTCGATAAATACTTTGGTTTCAAGAATCCTCCGAGTGTACCCAACAAACCTTGCTCAAAAGAAAAGAAGATAGAAAAGCATGGTAATTAAACAGGCTATAGGGGCCGACTCATTTTCCATGTGGCATAATTCATAGCTGACTAGCTTAACAAGTCGTCGTCACCCCCCCCCCCCCCCCCCCAACCCCCAAAATCCCCGAAAAAAATCCCTACTGACAGAGAGTCCTAACTGACTAGACAAACCCGCATGCATAAACAAATCCCATCATGTACTCAAATGAAAGCGGAGCATAAGAGTGATTAAGTACTTACATGGCACAGATCGTCACAAGAGATTCGCTATTCGCTAACACGAAAAGGCACAAAGTAAACTATTAAGATTACTGTAAATATCCTTACATAAAAGTGATGGTGGGACCCCTAGTTGCACATTTTCATTGAGAAAACTCTAGTGTAACTCATTTCTCAGCCATTTTTTTCTTTAAAAATTAAGACCAGCCGTGGTCAAGTCATGGCAGTCCACTTTTTCAGGGACTGTGAATACCTACTGAGGCATTTTAACGTTTCTTGACCATTATTATGTGACATAATAAATTGAATTTAAGATGAGCCGTGTAGTTTACCAACCTAGAATTCGCCTCAACCACCTCACATAACTTAAATATTTGGGTGGCGTATGCTGTCATTGCGCCGGTGTTACCCATAACTTTTTTATGTTTTTTGTTATAAAAACTCAGTAATATTTTGGTTGGAATACAATCCCATTCATCCGTGCCAAATATCTTGTTGATCCATTTTTAACATCTTCAAATTTTTTAAACATTTGTTTTATAATAAATATAAAAGAATTTTTTCAGCAATAAAATAGGGAGGGGGTTTAGAAGTGCAATGCCACTTCCTGATTCTAATTTATTTGATTTTCCAAATCTCCTTTGTGATAGTTTTTAAATGAGAATTCCTCTCAAAAGGAAAGTGCATCAAAAGTACAAGCACTGTACATGGAAGGAAAATCTCTCCACTCATATATAGGCCGATGGCTCTATCCTCTATATATAGAGTTTACACATCACTTCAGTCTTCATCTCTCTCTCTCTCTCTCTCTCTCTCTCTCTCTCTCTCTCTCTCTTATGAGTTTTTCTTTACATATATACGTTTCTACGGCGATCAAAGAGGAAGCTTCGCTTGGACGTAGAGGCTGCAGTAAAAGGTGACTTGGGTTATGCCTGGCTCCCTGTATGCCACAAGCAGAAGTTCAATCTGTTTCTCGATTGGCTATTGCGGGTGGCGTATGAGGAGTCAAGCATAGTTTCTCCTTTTCTTTTAATCATCTTGCATTCTGCGTTTTCTTGCACATATAAGATTTGAATTCTTTGGTAGTCATATTTGAACCATCTCCATCTTGCTGGTGTACGCATGTTTTTTTAAATTTTTTATACATAATACTTGATTTAATTAAACTGTTCATATATGTTGACTTCATAATATTGTACGGTATCTGTAAACGAACTGAGGCATCTAAGTACCTGGTCAGTTGAGAGAGTAGAATGTTGATGATAAAGGTAAACGTGGTTGATGCCATAACCTTGCATTGAGCGTTTTAGTATCGTTCTTTGATACTATAATCTTTCCTTCAACATTTAAAACTTATTATTCTTAAGAAAAGAGAGGAGGATGCGAAACTATTACAATAATTTAAGAGATAGAGAGTTTCGAACTCGGGACGCATATTTGGAAATCAAATACTCTATCTACTAAGATATTGAACTATATATACTCCTTCAATATTTGAATATTCGGGTTAATTTTTATGCTATATATAGTCTCCCAAAACCTATTTATATAAGATCAAAACTTTCTTGTAATAGGGGAATCCATCTTTCATACTTGTGATTGAAATGATGCAAATTAATCATGCAGTTCATGATAAAAAATAAATAAATAAATAAATTTTTTTTATTTTTTATGATGTATGGTGAATTTCGATCTTTGATGCGAAGTGATTTTTCATCTTTGAAGTCTCAAACCTACTTTAATGCTGTAAAGTACACATAACGAAATAAGAAACCCTGCTCACTTTCTCTTTCTTTTAGTCTTCTTTTAATTTCTCCATACTTATTTAATAGGGTATTTGGAAGTCCTTTTTCTCTGCACGTTGACAATGACAATTTTGTTGTCCTCTAAAAAAGTATTGCTGACTTTTCCTTTTCCATTACGCTGCATCCACCGCCACCATCACCAACAGTTTTGCTTTAATTAGTATCTGATTCCCGTTCGTTATGTGCCAAAGTTCTTGCTGTGATTGCTGCTAAAGAACCCTAGCTGCCGTCCTCTGAGTCTCTGACCTAAACAAAAGATGCTTTGAGAGATTATCATAGATTATGATTGATACAGAAATACGCTTTATTCCCACATAGCATATTTATTTTTTATTTTGTTATGCTTTTCCTGGGTAGGCATGATTTAAATTTATTCTCTGAGGCCATGGAGAAAAAGTCCCTACTGATCATCAAGAACTTTGTAATTACAAATGTTGTGAAATGTGCGACTTGGATGTCCGAGCTTTACCAAGAATTTTGTTACCTTGTCAAACAATTCACTTCTCCCATACAGATAATTTATGGCTTTACGATTTGCACGAAATAATCCAATTTACGTATGATCCAAGTATGATAGCGAGTATGCTAATGCAGATTAATTACAGTTATTCTTCAACTTTTCTCCAACATTTCACCAACTTGTCTGAAACGAGAAAGCTAATATGTAGTGTACGTAGCATTGCTCAAAAAATGCTCGAACAGCAGCACAACAACATAGAGCTTAACAATCGGAGGCGGAGGCACTATGTCTACTTGTCTAGGCCTACCCTCACGCTCTCAACCTTTCTAAATAATTTTGTATTATACTTCTTAATTTTTTTTGTTGTAAACTTAGTATTATATTTCTTTTAGTTTACATAAAACTCTTAAATTATTCATCAATAGTTAAATCAAGTGGTCTCTTTTTCTTTTCAATTTCAACAACACTCGTCTTAAAACTAAATTTAACCTTATTTTATAAACAAATCAATAACTCTTAAAATTAATATCTAAAGTCTGACTTAGTTTTATCAAAAAAATACTCTTCCACATTGTCCAACCGAAGAATAAGAAACTTCGAGTTTTTCCTCATCCTTTTTTTGAAATTTCATATATTTTAGCCTCCAAATTCCCCAGCCAAAATATCAATGTTTGTTAATCTCAATCTAATCAAGAAATTCAATCTGATCATCAATCGCCACATCATGTGGTCTCCAGAATATAGTAAAAAAACATAGTCTCTCTAGCATTTTGTATTGACTTGATATTGGAAGGTTAATTCCCCTTGATCTTCTTTAATTTTTGATTAATTACTTTCTATATTGACTTAATATTGGAAGGTTAATTAACATGAAAAAAAAGCATATAGCGCCTAAAAAAATATAATTAGCTCACAACTCCAAGCAATATTATACTCTTTTGTAAATACCATATATTTATTTTAGGATCCCTTGTTTTATTTTTTTAACATTTATGTGAGACCCCTCCACACATAAAATGATAACTCCGTCACCGTTATCAATGATAAGTAGTAAAAAATAGTAGAAAACAACCCTTGGTTTCCATGTCCCAACTCAAGAGAAGAACATATGCCCATAATTAAATATATTGAAAGCAAAATTAAACTAGGCCCAAACTGAAGAATCTTCCCCTTGTAACTAATTAAACTTATCCCGATCAGTTACAAAAATGATGTAGAACGAGGGGTGATTCGGTATGGGATCTCAAATCGAAAATGGGATCTCGAATCTCATACTGAATATTTTCAAGATGGAAATCTGAAGATCAATCCCAAACCGAAATTTTGATATTCCTAATTTTCGGAATTCCCCAAATGTTTTAAGTATTTCGGGATTTCCAAATTTCATCTATCCAAAATCAATAATATATTGAAGTTCAATCACATATCCGAATCCAGATTCCAATCCATAAGCAACATAATACAACACACACACAGACACACAAAAATCAAATCCAAATTTAAAGTACCACAATTCCAATTCAAACTAATAAATAATGGACGGCCCAGATCGTTTCTAAACAATCCAATGATGGCAATTAAATCTAACTATAATTAAATATATAATTTCGGTTCGGTTCGGGATTCCCAAAAAATTGAATAAGAAATCCCAAATCCCGTACCAAATGGTTCGGGATTCTGTTCCAAAATTTCAGGAATCTTGGTTTGGGACTTTTTCAGTTTGAGATCGGGATTTTTTTTATTTGGTATGGAATTTTTAGGAATTTTTTCCTGCCCTATGTAGAACAGACGATTGAAAGGATAGAAAAACAGCTGAAAAGACAAAACGTCGGTAACAAGGTTCAAGCATTGCATATTTGGCCTCTGGTGTCCAATTTGGACCTACAACCTGTCGTTTCAAAGAGAAACCTGCAATTTTCTCTAACGTAGGGGCATTTTTGGCCCAAAACGAGATTTTAAGATTTTAGGACCTTTTTAATATTTAGTTATTTGTTTAACTTGTTTCCTAAATGTAATGCTAGATAATTTAGGGTTAAGAGGTATTATAAGCAACCTCAGGGTGCTAGGGTTGTATTTTTTATATCATTCAATAATAAACTTTGAAACTTTTCTCAAGTCTTGGTGAATTTTAGTTTGCTAATAGATTCTAACTTTGAAACTTTTCATATATATCATGTGCGCTGATTCGCCTCTGTAGTAACAACAAGTGCTAAATCGACTCCATCGTAACTCCGCTTGGTTGTTAGATGGAGACAACACCGGCAAGAGAGGGTTGGGAAGTTCGTCGTCAGTGGGTTGCTTACCAATTAATGAGTCGATATTATACTACCCTATTCTTAGTATTAATTTATTGGTTATTTTGTAAGAATTTTGATGCTTTGAATTATATTTTCAATGTAGGACATTCAAATTCCTCTTAAGCAAAAAGTAATCAAACGGATGAATTTTGGAATGATTCCAATTGTTTGTGTCAAAGTTTCAGATTTTTCTACCATGCAGTTTATTTATAGCAATGAAATAAAGGAGAAACAAGGTGATGTGTTTTGGGTTCAAGGCCTTCTATAATTATGTTTGGGGACATCTCAAGTTTTAATTCAAGTCATTTTGGGCTTGTTTTGGAGCCCTGAAGATCCAGAAACGTGGGATTCTTAGTGGTGAGCAAATTTCCTAAAGTTTGAATATGAATGTATTTCCTAGCTATTATCTTATTTTATTATGTTTCCTTGTTTTTAGAAGCCATTTTCTAGTAAGGAATTTAAAGTGTGTAGTAGTATAAATAAGGCTTTTTAGCCATTAGGGTTTGAGAAGAAAGGGAGAGAGAGGAATGCATCAATACTTTGCTAGGTTTCGGCGATTCAAGTTTAATTTCCCGTTGCTAGGGCGAGGCCAGGAGCCTCAACAAGAATATGTAGTTTCTTTTCAATTTACTTATGATATTATGCATGCATGTTTTGAATTATTAATCACCGGTTTAAACTATCTAATTGTTTTGATGCTTGATCACCATTAGGATATTTATAAAAGTAATTTGATGCAATTTTGGTTGGAGGTCGATCTCTGAAATTGACGAAAGCTTCTTGTGGTTAATATGTGCATGTTCACTTAAGATGAATACCACGTCTTAAGGGTTGTATGGTTTTCAAAAGGTTTCACAAAACTTAATGAATCTTGCATGTTTAAATACGAATACCATAGACAAGTTGCATGTTTGATATACGCTCTATGTTGGGGGTCAAAGTAGGCATACTTTAAGAAAACCTAACCTTCAAAATATGCATGTGTAAGTCATAAGTAATTGAAAGAACTACGTATGATTGTTAAGGTGACAGCGGAACCTAGTGCCTTCAAAATTTAATTTTCAAAAACTGTTTTCTTTTAATTTATTTTATTTTGCCAATTTATTTAATTACTTTTATTAAATTCGTTTGAATTAGTTTAAATCACAAAATCAACCTTTTCTCAAACTTTGTTTTAAATAATTAACTAAGATTTGGTTTAGATATAAATTATTCATTGTGGAGAACGACTTTGACAGAGCCATCTATATTTGTAATCTTGCAAGTATTTTTATTCCTACTTTTATAGGTGGTAAAAATCCCCATCACCTGACAAAGACGATGATACCCGACTGAGACTTATTTCTATTGTTAAGATTTAAAACAATTTTCAATTTTAATACTAAACAAGGTTTTGGATTTTATAAAAAAAAAAAAACTGTTTTTAGGAGAAGTTATCTTAAGTTGTTTTAAGAATGACCAAGTTTTTTGAGCTGAATACTAAACTGGCCTTAAAAGGTTTGAGAGTTCCGCAAGCCTTCTTTGTTTTGTTGCAAAACGGTTTGTGGACTTGGACGTTTTTGTTACTCAAACACGATTAATCCAACTCGGCTTTGACTGGAAAAATTTATCTGAAAACCACGATACAGGAGAAGAAGAAAAATTAAAGGTGACTGACAATTGACAGTGAACTTGGTAATGGTTTCTCACACAACCCCGTTTAATTATGATCGTTAATAGTTCGTTTCATTTATTCAATTTAATCACTAGAAATCAAGAAGAGTGTGTGAGAAACTTATGTGAGAAGTTAAAAATGGTGTGTGAAAAGCACTCCCCATTTACAATTTTGACTCAAAACGGCCCATGGGAAACCACAATTATATACACATCAATGATCAATACATCAAATTGGTTCAAAGCTTTCAAAGTTGAATGGTTCATAGCCCCCGTTTGGTAGGCAGGAAATTTTGAGTTTAATTCTCAATAGAAGATCCAATCAAAGAAATTCTCGATGGTAGAATATGGTTTCTTTGGACCTGGGGTTAACGGAAAAAAAAATATAGAAATATATTTTTATTCCAATAGGATACTCTTTAGGATCCTGAGGATTCGTGAATTGTGTCCGTTCATCATACATTGTGTGGTCATATTTTGTCAGGTACTATTTGTGTTTAACTTTAAATTAATAAATTTAAAATAATTTTTGATCGCATGATGTACGATAAACGGACACGATTTACGAATCCCCGAAATCCTCACAAAGAGGATCTGGATTCATTTTTATTGGCACTCAACTTTTATAAAACTTTTCTTTTCTATTATAACTTCAATAAAACTTAGTTTTATTGACAAGTTAATTTGGCTTCTGATTTTTAGCTGAA